>NW_017670764.1:12554-51853 GCF_001879085.1 Nicotiana attenuata | reverse complement strand
TTGCTCTCGAACCTGACAATATCTGTAGTTTTTAAGCCTAAGACCCTACCCGGAACCTAACCCGAAACTCCACCCGAGACCCTCGGAACTACCAAAACCAAATGTGACATACTACTACAAAAACATTATACGACTTATCCGTGCGATCAAATCGCCAAAATAATCTGAATAACAGCGAATTAAATCTCAAATCAAAGAATTTTTTTTCCAAACTTGATAACACATCAACTTTTGCAATTTAGGTCGGAATCACGTCAAATGACATTCGCTTATCACCAAATTTCACAGTATCCTCTTAAATCATATATAAGACCTGTACCGGGCGCCGGAACCAAAATACAGGACAGATACCATCATGTTCTAATCAATTTCATTTCAAATTCCTTTAAACAAATTTCAGAAAATAATTTTCTTCAAAAATTCATTTCTCGGGCTTGGGACCTCCGAATTCGATTCCGGGCACACGCCCAAGTCCCATATTTTCCTACGGACCCTCAAGGACCATCATAACCCACAGGTCCGGGTCCGTTTATCCAAAACGTTGACCGAAGTCAAATTAATTCATTTATCAACCAAGTTTTATCATTTTTCATAGATTTTCATATTTAAGCTTTCCAGCTACGTGCCCGGACTGCGCACGCAAATCGAGGTGACTCTGACTGAGGTTTTCAAGGCCTCGGAAATACAGAATTTAATTTAAAAGCAAGTGATGACCTTTTGGGTCATCACATTCTCCACCTCTAAAACAACCGTTCGTCCTCGAACAGACATAAGAAGGAAGTACCTGGTCGGGAAAAAGATGGGGATAACGGCTCCGCATATCAGACTCGGACTCCCAGGTCGATGCCTCAGCAGGCTGACCTCTCCACTGAACACGAACAGAGGGAAAACTCTTCGACTTCAGCTGACGAACCTGCCGGTCTAGAATAGCTACCGGCTCCTCCTCATAAGGCAAGTCCTTGTCCAACTGGACAGTGCTGAAATCTAACACGTGGGATGGATCGCCGTGATACTTCCGAAGCATGGACACATGAAACACTGGATGCACGGCTGATAAGCTCGGCGGCAATGCAAGTCTATAAGCCACCTTTCCCACTCGATCCAGAATCTCAAACGGGCCAATGAACCTAGGGCTAAGCTTGCCCTTCTTCCCAAATCTCATCACGCCCTTCATAGGCGACACTCGAAGCAATACTCGCTCACCGACCATGAAAGCCAAATCACGAACCTTGCGGTCGGCATAACTCTTTTGCCTGGACTGAGCTGTACGAAGCCTATCCTGAATGATCCTGACCTTGTCCAAGGCATCCTGAACCAGATCCGTACCCAATAACCGAACCTCTCCCGGCTCAAACCATCCAACCGGAGACCGACACCGCCTACCATATAAAGCCTCATAAGGAGCCATCTGAATACTCGACTGGTAGCTGTTGTAGGCAAACTCTGCTAAAGGAAAAAACTAATCCCACGAGCCTCCAAGGTCAATCACACAAGCTCGGAGCATATCCTCCAAAATCTGAACGGTCTGCTCGGACTGCCCGTCCGTCTGAGGATGAAACGCTGTGCTCAACTCAACCCGCATGCCCAACTCTCGCTGAACTGCCCTCCAGAAGCGTGAGGTAAACTGCGTACCTTGATCCGAAATGATAGACACGGGCACACCATGAAGGCGAACAATCTCCCAGATATAGATCTCAGCTAACCTCTCAGAAGAATAGGAGACTGCCACAGGAATGAAATGCGCTGACTTGGTCAGCCTATCAGCAATGACCCATACTGCATCGAACTTCCTCCGAGTCTGTGGGATTCCAACAACGAAATCCATAGTGATCCGCTCCCACTTCCACTCGGGAAGCTCAATCCCCTGAAATGAACCACCGGGCCTCTGATGCTCGTACTTAACCTGCTGACAATTCAAACACCGAGCCACATATGCAACGATATCCTTCTTCATTCTCCGCCACCAATAATGCTGCCGCAAATCCTGATACATCTTCGCGGCGCTCGGATGAATAGAGTACCGGGAGCTGTGGGCCTCCTCTAAAATCAATTCTCGGAGCCCATCCACATTAGGCACACAAACTCGACCCTGCAATCTCAAAACTCCATCATCATCTAAGGTAACCTGCTTGGCACCTCCGCGCTGCACCGTGTCCCTAAGGACACATAAATGGGGATCATCATACTGCCGATCACGGATACGCTCCAATAAAGAAGAACGAGCGACCGTGCAAGCTAACACACCGCTGGGCTCAGAAACATCCAACCTCACGAACTGATTAGCCAAAGCCTGAACATCTAAAGCAAGCGATCTCTCACCGACCGGAATGTACGCAAGACTGCCCATACTGGCTGACTTCCTACTCAAAGCATCGGCCACCACATTGGCCTTTCCCGGATGATATAAGATGGTGATATCATAGTCTTTCAACAACTCCAACCACCTCCTCTGCCTCAAATTCAACTCCTTTTGCCTAAACAAGTACTGCAGACTCTTGTGATCCGTGAACACCTCACATGCCACGCCATACAGATAATGCCTCCAAATCTTCAACGCGTGAACAATGGCTGCCAACTCCAAATCATGAACAGGATAGTTCTTCTCATGAATCTTCAACTGCCGCGAAGCATAGGCAATGACCTTGCCATCCTGCATCAACACTGCACCAAGCCCAATACGAGATGCATCACAATAAACTATATAAGGCCCTGAACCTGTGGGCAAAACCAACACTGGTGCCGTAGTCAGAGCTGTCTTGAGCCTCTGAAAGCTGGCCTCATACTCATCCGACCATCTGAACTGGGTACCCTTCTAGGTCAACCTGGTCATCGGGGCTGCTATAGATGAAAACCTCTCCACGAACCGACGATAGTAGCCTGCCAATCCCAAGAAACTCCGAATCTCTGTAGCTGATGCTGGTCTAGGCCAGTTCTTGACTGCCTCAATCTTCTTCGGATCAACCTGAATACCCTTTGCTGACACAACATGACCCAGGAATGCCACTGAACTCAACCAGAACTCACACTTCGAAAACTTGGCGTACAACTGACTATCCCTTAAGGTCTGAAGAACCACTCTAAGATGCTGCTCGTGCTCCTCCCAGCTGCTGGAATAGATCAAAATATCATCAATGAAGACTATCACAAACGAATCCAAGTAAGGCCTGAACACTTGGTTCATCAAGTCCATAAAAGCTGGTGGGGCATTTGTCAACCCGAATGATATTACCAAGAACTCATAATGCCCGTACCGAGTACGGAAAGCTGTCTTAGGGACATCGGATGCCCTAATCCTCAACTGATGGTAGCCAGATCTCAAGTCAATCTTTGAAAATACCTTGGCACCCTGAAGCTGATCGAACAAATCATCAATCCTCGGCAGCAGATACTTATTCTTGATTGTAACCTTGTTCAATTGCCGGTAATCTATGCACATTCGCATCGATCCATCCTTCTTCTTAACAAACAACACCGGCGTACCCCAAGGCGAAACACTCGGCCTAATGAAACCCTTCTCAAGCAAGTCTTGCAACTGCTCCTTCAACTCTTTCAACTCAGGCGGGGCCATACGATACAGCGGGATAGAAATGAGCTGAGTGCCCGGAGACAAATCAATGCAAAAGTCAATATCCCTGTCGGGTGGCATACCCGGCAGGTCTGAAGGAAAAACCTTAGGAAACTCACGAACAACTGGCACAGACTCAATAGAAGGAACCTCCGCACTAGAATCACGAACATAGGCCAAATAGGCTAAACACCCCTTCTCGACCATATGCCGAGCCTTCACATAAGAGATAAAACTACGGGTAGAATGACTAGGAGTCCCTCTCTACTCTAAATGAGGTAAACCCAGCAAGGCTAAGGTCACAGTCTTGGCATGACAGTCCAAGATAGCGTGGTAAGGTGATAACCAGTCCATCCCCAATATAACATCGAAATTGACCATGTCCAGAAGTAACAAATCTACTCGAGTCTCAAGACCCCCAATCACAACTACACAAGAGCGATGGACTCGATCCACCATAATAGAATCACCCACCAGTGTAGACACATAAACAGGGGCACTCAAAGAATCACTAGGCATGACCAGATACGGTGCAAAATAAGACGACACATAGGAGTAGGTAGACCCTGGATCAAATAAAACTGAAACACCTCTGCCACAAACCAGAACAGTACCTGTGATAACTCCATCGGAAGACTCAACCTCGGGCATGGCTGGAAGGACATAACATCAGGGCTGGGCCCCACCACCCTGAACTACATCTCTAGGACGGCCTACTGCTGGATGGCCTCCACCTCTAGTGGCCTGAGCTCCACCTCTAATACCTCTACCTCCACCTCTAGCACCTCTACCCCCACCTCTAGCTGGCTGGGCGGGCTGGATGAGTCTCTCAATGAACCTCCCCACTCTCTCTCTCAGTGCGAAGTATGATAAGAACATCACGAGCCAAGTCGATGAATCTGATCTCGTACTGAGTAACAGTCATAGAACCCTGCTGGAGACGCTCAAACTGCCTCCGATAGGCCTCTCTCTGAGTGATGGGGAGAAACTTCTCCAGAAATAGCTGCGTAAACTGCTCCCAAGTCAAGGCTGGCGATCCGGCTGGTCTAGGTAAGCAATAATCTCTCCACCAAGTCTTGGCGGATCCAGACAAGTGAAAAGCTGCAAAATCGACCCCATTGGTCTCAACTATCCCCATGTTCCTGAGAACCTCATGACAGTTGTCTAGAAAATCCTGGGGATCCTCATAGATGCACCGCTGAATGTAGTAGTGAAGAGCTTGGTGAAACTTATCCAACCTCCACAAAGCCTCCGAAGACGTAGCTGATCTACTACCGGTCTGTGCTGCTACTCGGCTGAAGAAGCGGTACATGACCTCGCCATTCGCGAAAGGACAAGAGTAGAGGTTTCAATTTAGCATTGAGAGAACAAAATCGCACGACAGGGAAGAATAGAAGTGAAACTTTTCCTAACTCTGTAGCATCTGGGGGATAAATACAAGCATCTCCGTACCAATCCCTCAGACTCTACTAAGCTTGTCTGTGAACTGTGAGACCCGTGTAACCTAGAGCTCTGATACCAACTTGTCACGACTCAGATTTCCCACCCTCGGGAGTCGTGATGGCGCCTACTAATGTGAGCTAGGCAAGCCAATTATTTAAACAATTTAACTTTTTACCCATTTTATATTCTTTAACAATTACGAAGAAATAACATTTTAACAGCGGAATTTAACATAAGCGGAAGAAAAACAATAAGCTATCTGAACATGAATATCTAATACAACTGTTTGAGTCTCGACTACCCAGAACTGGTGTCACAGTTTCACAGACGGTCTAAGAATACTACAAATAAATGTCTGAAAGAAATAAATACAACACTGTCTCTGGAATTGCATGAAAGAAATAGGAATACTAGATAGAAGGAGACGCCAAGGCCTGCGGACGCCTGCAGGACTACCTCGGGTCGCCTGATGAACAAGAATCAGCAATCCCACTGCGGTCCAAAGTCTAAAACACTAGGGTCTGCACAAAAGAGAGCAGAGTGTAGTATTAGCACAACCGACCCCATGTGCTGGTAAGTGCCTAGCCTAACCTCGGCAAAGTAGTGATGAGGCTAGGACCAGACTACCAAATAAACCTGTGCAATTTAACTATATACAGCGGAAAAGAAATACAGAAAAAAATAGTCATATACAGTCAAGTATGGGAGGGGGAAGGCATGCTGCGGGGAAACATCGAATAGTAACAGAAGAGCAACAAATAAATACGAGGATCACCACAGTTCAGTTGAAAATAGGAAGGGGAAATCATGCTGCGGGGTACAACAAGTGTCAACAGGAAACCAGCAATTTGGTGTAGAGAAATCGTAACTCAGTTATCAAAAAAATTAGGAAATCAAAGACAAGTACACGGCATCACCCTTCGTGCTTTTACTCTCTCTCACCAAAACAATACACGGCATCACCCTTCGTGCTTTACGCTCTTCCTCATGCAAACAACAATCACAAGGCAAATAGGGTAAGGGAATCTATAACCTCGAAATGAAATCAAGTAACAACAGAAAATCAGTAAATAAACGTAAAGGAAAACATAACTCAATTATCAGCAAGAATCAGGGAAATCAAGGACAAGTGCACGGCATCACCCTTCGTGCTTTTACTCTCGTACTCACCATAAGAATCAATACAATAGGCACGGAATGGTACATCGTGCGGCACGGCATCACCCTTCGTGCTTTACACTCTTTCCTCACCATGAAATCAATATAATAGGCACGGAATGGTACATCGTGCGGCACGGCATCACCCTTCGTGCTTTACACTCTTTCCTCACAAAACAAACAATGCACGGCATCACCCTTCGTGCTTTAACTCTCTTCCTCACCCAAACAACAATCACAAACAATAGGCCAAGGAAATAAAGGAAATTTGCAATAAGAATCCCGGCAAGGGAGCAACAAGTCAACAATTAAATCCCGGCAAGGGAACAACATCAATAGCATCAACATCCTGGCAAGGGAGATAACAAATAAATCAACAATAGCCCGGCAAGGGTGACAACATAATGATCTCTTCTCTTTCTCACTTTTACTTCACAATTCACTTCACAACTCGAACTAATGCTCTAGAGGTTCAACTATCACTTATACCTTCGCAACTCATTTCACAACTCGAGCCAATGCTCTAAAAGTTCAATTGACACTTATACTTTCACAATTCGTTATACAACTTGAGCCAACGCTCTTCAATGTTCATAGGTCATAATTCTTTCCACAAACTTTATACAACAAATAGAAACCATCACCAATGCATGAAAGACACAACGAAGTCATGATAATCACAATATAAAGACTCACGGGCATGCTAGACACCAACGTATAGATACTCGTCACCATGCCTATACGTCGTAATCAATAATTATCACATAGCAAATAGGACTCAACTCCTAATCCCTCAAGCTAAGGTTAGACCAAACACTTACCTCGATCCCACGAACACAATTCATGATCCAATTATAGCTTTACCCCTTGATTCCACCACCAATTCGCTCGTATCTAGTCACAAGTTACTTAATTACATCAATAAACGCTAAATGAATCAATTTGAATGCATGAAAATGGATTTTCCAAAGTTTTACCCAAAAAGTCAAAATCGCCCCCGGGCCCACATGGTCAAAACCCGAGGTTCGAACCAAAACCCGATTACCCATTCCCCCACGAACTCAATTATATAATTTATTTTAAAATCGGACCTCAAATCGAGGTCCAAATCCCCAATTTTTGAAAAACCTAGGTTCTACCCAAAACACCCAATTTCCCCCATGAAAATCATTGATTTTGAGTTGAAATCATGTTAAAAGATTTTAAGGAGTGAAGAAAATGAGTTAGAAATCACTTACCAACATTTTGGAGAATAAAGGTTGTTTGAAAAATCGCCTCTTATGTTTTTGGGGTTTTGAAAAATGAAAAATAACTGAAAATCCCGTCTAAATATACTATTCTCAGATGCCCTGTGCGGACCGCACAAAATCAACTGCGGCCTCACAACACTACTTGTGCTCTGCAGTGACAGGTCTTAGTATTTTGGCCATAACTTTCTGTACAGATGTTCAAATGCCTATGATAATATTGTTTTGAAAACTAGATTCAACGATCTACAACTTTTGCTTTTGAATCATCCCCAAATTCCTTGTAGATCAAAAGATATGAGCTTCCGAAGTCGGACCAGTAAATCTGTGCGGACCGCACAAAATCAACTGCGGCCGCACAGTCACCAGTGCGGACAACACAAAAACTACTGCGGTCAGCACTGCGGGTTTAGAGGTTTGCACTTCTCTGAACCTGCAGCATCCATGTTTTTAAGCCTAAGATATTCCGGGACCTACCCGAAACTCACCCGAGCCCTCGGAACTCCAAACCAAGTGCACACAAAACCTCAAAAACATCCTACAGACTTATTCGTGTAATCAAATCGCCAAAATAACCTCAATAACAACGAATTAAACCTCAAAATCAAAGAATTTTCTCAAACTTCTCAAAACATCAATTTTTTTTTGCAATTTAAGTCCGAATCACGTCAAATGACATCCGTTTTTCACCAAATTCCATAGAAACGTCTTAAATCACATATAAGACTGTACCGGGCGCCGGAAGCAAAATACGGGCCAGATACCATCATGTTCTAAGCAAAATTCATTTCAAATTCCTTTAAATAGTTTCAGAAAATAATTTTCTTTAAAAATTCATTTCTCGGGCTTGGGACCTTGGAATCCGATTCCGGGCATACGCCCAAGTCCCATATTTTCCTACGGACCCTCCGGGACCGTCAAATCACGGGTCCGGATCCGTTTACCCAAAACGTTGACCGAAGTCAAATTTATTCATTTTACAATCAAAACTTATCATTTTTTCCCATAGATTTTCACATTTAAGATTTCCGGCTACGCGCTCGGACTATGCACGCAAACCGAGATGATGATAAGGGAGATTTTTAAGGCCTCGGAACGTAGAATTTCATTACAAAATAAGTGATTGACCTTTTGGGTCATCACAAGATATCCTTCTCTGTCGTTTGACTATCAATTATTCTTTGATGCAATTCCATCTTTCCCTTTTAGGAGTGGAGTTGTAAAAAATGATGCCTTGTTAATTGGCCAATGGTTATTCAGTTTGTAAACTGTTTTCTTATGTGTCTTCATCTATGAACAAGGTATATGTTCGCGAGTCACCTTATCCTTGAATTTCCACATCATTTATATTGTTGTTAGATGACCTGGAAAGGGATTCCTTTTTGGCTGTTTTTGGTATGTGAAGAAACAATGTCATGAGGATTGCAATTTTTGGTTGGAAATACACTTAAGGTACCGATTAAGTGAAAACATCAGATCCAAATTCAGAAATGTTATCTCGAAATACTTACAAATGGTAAATCTGTCATTACATACAAATTATCATTGTAAAACTAAATCACTAGATCATATAAATTGGGGAGTGGGGCTGAGCTGGAATTCTTAAATATTTGGGTTTGTTATTTAATAAATAATAACAAAAGAGGTGTAAATGGAAAATGGTGGGAAAAGAAATGGAGGGATGACTCGCGACCCGGTCCGGTCTAGCCCGTTTTTCTTTCCCGGATTAATTTAAATTCGTTTTAAATTTCCCGCAAAAATTTCCAACAGTCATGGCTGTTCTGAAATAGTGTCACACGTGTTCCAACAGCCATGACTATTCTGAAAAGTTGCAAACCTCTTTAGAGGGTCACACCTGTTCCAACAGCCATGACTGTTCTGAAAGGTTGCAAACCTGTTCAGAGGGTCACACCTGTTCCAACAGCCATGACTATTCTGAAAAGTTGCAAACCTCTTCAGAGGGTCACACCTGTTCCAACAGTCATGACTATTCTGAAAGGTTGCAAACCTCTTCAGAAACATCACCAAGCTGGCTATAAATAGACCTTCAAATCCCAGAATATTTACGAAATTTTCTGATTATCTTTTTCTTCTTCTGCACTAAAATTCCAGTGTGTTTTGCTGCCGAGTGGTTCGCTGATCATCGGCGTTTTTGGTACCAACACTCCGGTGAGTTATATCGTTCTATCCTGGGAGGATATATTCCTTAACCTCGGGTACTTGAGGGGAATAATTTCCTTAAGGACACACTGTGTATTCAGTAGGCTCGATTTGTTCCTTCAACGTTTCAAAAATTATTTTGAAGTTCAAATATTATTTTTCAGAATTGTTTCAACTAACATTCTGTTTTATTTTTCAGAAAGATTACTGTTTTATTTACTTACAGCAATACAGATTTATAACAATCTTAAGGAAATTATTAAATTATATTCTGTATTCTGTCTGAATTTTATTATTCTGAGTTGAAGATATAAAAACTTCATCAGAGTATTGAAATTCAGAAAACGATTTGAAGAACATAAAAACTTCATCATTTTTTCTGTAAAACAGTATATAAAAACTTCAGTTGTTTTTATTACGTACTGTTTATTAATTACAGTATTATTTACTGTTTTGGTTTTGCCATTAATTGATCTCTTCTGGTGTTCACTGTAAGAAATGGCAAATAAGAATGGAATTCCTTCTGCGACCGTTGGAGCAAACGATGATAGCCTCGTCAAGCCGCACTGCTGTTCCTCCGGCCGAGAAACCGGGAAAGTCGTAACGTTTGGATACAATTGTTTAGTAAACTGTATTGCCACATGATCTTTACTAATAAGTGTGCACAAAATTGTGCTTATATATACCTTGTTTGTGAATAATTTTCTTTTTTTGTCTATGTTACAAAAGAAAGTTCGAAACTAAAAAGTGTTTAAGGTTGTATGCATGAGGCTTACACTAATACTTAAAGTATTCGTGAGATCATGAATATAGTATATGTAAAGATATACATATGTTAGTTTGATAAGAATAATATATCAAACTATTGAAACGTTTAAATATTATAGTGGTTTAGTTGGAAAACCATTTGAAGAGATAAAATCCTCGTGATTTTGGAGAGTAAAATCTTCGTGATTTTCTACTCCTGCTTCGAGTTAAATCTGCGTGATTTTTTACTCGTTTGTTGAGATTAAAGTCTTCGTGACTTTCTACTCATTTGTCGGAAGTTAAAGTCTAAGTGACTTTGTACTCGTTTTGGAGATTAAAATCTTAGTGATTTTCTACTCCAATTTATTATTCGCTTTGAAGATTAAAAACTTCATCGTTTATTAAATTTGATTGTGTCACATATTACTCGGTTTGAAGATTAAAAACTTCACCGTTTATTAGATTCGGTATCAGGTATTACTCGGTTAGAAGATTAAAGACTTCGCCGTTTATTAATTCGGATTGTGTCGGATTGGTTTGAAGATTAAAAACTTCACCATTTATTCTGGCTCTGTTATGACACAAACAACAGTTCATGTGGTTGGCTCTACAGAGAAATAGAGGTGGAGAATATGAATCTCCATTTGCAGAAATATGTTCGGAAATGGAATTATCCATCAAACTACTGCACCTTATGCACCTCAATCCAACGGAATTGCGGAAAGGAAAAATCGGACATTAAAAGAAATGATGAATTCTTTATTAATAAAGTTCCGGATTGCCGCAGAGTTTGTGGGGGGAAGCTATCTTTACAGATAACCAAATACTCAACAGAGTACCCCACAGTAAAACGCAATCTATTCCATATGAAAAATGGAAAGGAAGAAAATCCAACTTGAAATATTTCAAAGTGTGGGGGTGTCTAGCAAAGGTATAGGTTCCTTTACCTAAAAGGGTTAAAATTGGACCAAAAACAGTAGATTGCGTTTTCATTGGATATGCTACAAATAGTAAAGCATGTCGGTTTTTGGTTCATAAATCTGATAATCCTGAGATTCATGTTGATACGATAATGGAATCAGATAATGCTGAATTCTTTAAAAGCATCTATCCGTATAAAACTGAAAGCGAGTCGTTAAGTGAAAGACCTAAACGACCTCGGGAAGAACCAAAGGAAAATACTCCAAGTATAGAAGATCCAAGGCATAGTAAACGTCAAAGAACATCTACTTCCTTTGGGCCAGATTTTGTGACATTCTTGCTTGAAAATAAGCCTCAAACTCTTAAAGCAGCTATGTCGTCTTCTGATTCAGCATTTTGGAAAGAGGTAGTCAATAGTGAGATTCAATCAATTTTGGATAACCATACATGGGAATTGGTTGATCTTACTCCTGGAAATAAGCCTTTAGGTTCGAAAGGGATCTTTAAACGAAAAATTAAAGCTGATGGCACTATTGACAAATATAAGGCAAGACTTGTTGTCAAAGGTTATAGACAAAAGGAAGTCCTTGATCACTTTAACACTTACTCGCCAGTAATAAGGATAACATCTATTAGGGTGTTAGTGGCACTAGCGGCCGTGTATGGTCTTGAAATTCATCAAATGGATGTTAAAACAGCTTTCTTAAATGGAGAATTGGAGGAAGAGATTTATATGGAACAATCTGAGGGTTTTATGGTTCCTGGTAAAGAAAAGAAAGTTTGCAAACTTGTTAAGTCGCTTTATGGACTTAAACAAGCACCCAAACAATGGCATGCAAAATTTGACCAAACAATGTTGGCAAATGGATTTAAAATCAACGAGTGTGACAAATGTGTTTACATTAAAAACACTCCAGATCATGAAGTCATTGTTTGTTTTTATGTTGATGACATGTTGATAATGAGCAAAAGTATGACATATATAAATGCTACAAAACACATGTTGTCTAGCAAATTCGACATGAAAGACTTAGGAGTTGCTGATGTGATCTTAGGAATCAGAATTCGCAAGACTCCACAAGGTCTAGCATTATCACAGTCTCACTACATTGAAAAGGTACTTGACAAGTTCAAGTATTTGGATTTTAAAATTGCCAAGACTCCAATTGACGTGAGTTATGCACTTCAAAAGAATGAAGGTGAAAGTGACTCACAACTGGACTATGCAAGAGTATTGGGAAGTTTGATGTATATCATGAATTAAACGCGACCAGATATAGCATGTGCTATTAGCAAACTGAGTCGGTTTACAAGTAATCCCAATCAAATACATTGGATGGTAATGAAACGAGTTTTGGGGTATCTAAAACATACCCAAAATTATGCTTTTCAATACAACAAATATCCTTCTATGATCAAGGGATATAGTGATGCAAATTGGATCATCGGATCATCTGAAGTTAAATCCATGAGTGGATATGTTTTCAAAATTGGGGGTGGAACAGTATCTTGGAAATCATCCAAACAAACGTGCATCGCCCGTTCTACAATGGAATCTGAATTCATAGCTTTAGATGAGGCCGGTGAAGAAGCTGAATGGCTCCGGAATTTCTTGGAAGATATTCCATTTTGGCCCGAACCTTTGGCACCTATATGTATACATTGTGATAGTCAAGCGGCAATAGGTAGGGCAGGGAGCGTTATGTATAACGGGAAATCTCGTCATATTCGACGGAGACACAATACCGTTAGACAACTACTCTCTAGTGGTGTTATCACAATTGACTAAGTAAAGTCAAGAGATAACGTGTCGGATCCACTTACAAAAGGCCTATCTAGATAGGCGGTTGAAAGATCATCAAAGGGAATGGGGCTAAAGGCCTAGGACAAGTCATCATGGCGGTAACTCTACCTAGCAGACTGGAGATCCCAAGAGCTAGGTTCAAAGAGATCAAAAAAAGTTATGAATGACGGTTCAACATTGTCAACTAACTCAACCCATTCTCGTGATGAAGACAATGTTCAAAAACGAGGTAAAGCATTAAGGCTTTTTGATGAGTCAATAAAGCTTAAAGCTTTTTAATGATTTGCTAAGTTTGGCAGGATATGACCAGATAGTGTGTCTTTAGGATTACACGTTTAGGAATCACCTATGTGAGTGTGAAGTGTAAGCCGCTTCAAGGAGAATGAAAGTAAAGGCCCATTCTCTAAGCACTCATGAAACCAGGCGGTGTTCATGGCTGAAACGAACACAACCGTGAGAACCATAAATGGTTAAGGATTGATTGTGTGACTTATGTTGTCTAGGTATACAACAAAGCTCGATGGTTCAAAGATATCAAATCTACCGATTGACCGAGTATATCCGATATAAGTTCACTACGGAAAGTTCAAAGGGAAACCTACTTATCCAGATGCAATCAATTCTTGTTTGTAAAACACACACACGTCCGTGCATTCCTTTAAGTTTATAGCCATTCCCCATTCATGTGGGGTATTGTTGGGTTTGTAATTTAATAAATAATAACAAAAGAGGTGTGAATGGAAAATGGTGGGAAAAGAAATGGAGGCATGACCCGCGACCCGGTCCGATCTAGCCCGTTTTTCTTTTCCGGATTAATTTAAATTCGTATTAAATTTCCCGCAAAAATTTCCAACAGCCATGGCTGTTCTGAAACAGTGTCACACCTGTTCCAACAGCCATGACTATTCTGAAAAGTTGCAAACCTCTTTAGAGGGTCACACCTGTTCCAACAGCCATGACTGTTCTGAAAGGTTGCAAACCTCTTCAGAGGGTCACACCTGTTCCAACAGTCATGACTATTCTGAAAGGTTGCAAACCTCTTCAGAAACATCACCAAGTTGGCTATAAATAGACCTTCAAATCCCAGAATATTTACTTACGAAATTTTCTGATTATCTTCTTCTTCTTCTGCACTAAAATTCAAGTGTGTTTTGCTGTCATCGAGTGGTTCGCTGATCATCGGCGTTTTTGGTACCAACACTCTGGTGAGTTAAATCGTTCTATCCTGGGAGGATATATTCCATAACCTCGGGTACTTGAGGGGAATAATTTCCTTAAGGACACACTGTGTATTCAGTGGGCTCGATTTTTTCCTTCAACGTTTCAAAAATTATTTTGAAGTTCGAATATTATTTTTCAGAATTGTTTCTACTAACTTTCTGTTTTATTTTTCAGAAAGATTACTGTTTTATTTACTTACAGCAATACAGATAAATAACATAAATAACAGTAGAGCTGGCAATATCTGCTGGTTAATGTTGGGATTGGTTGTGAAGTAACCAGCATTTTAGCGATTTATTAATTGCTGCTTATAGCAATAGTTTTAAAACTACTGTATTGTTTTTGTCTGTTGATTGCACGGAAAACATAAATTGTATGCTTCAAGGAACTGCCTTTACATGACTTCAGTTGTTTCGGTTTATCAACTTCTTTCTGTAGAATGAGCATGACAAAATCCGGGAGCTATCTCAACAACTGGCAAAAGAGATCAGCAACATATAAGAGGCATTTGGAAATGATATTCGAGCACAACCAATCTCTGTCCATGAAGATCCAAGATATTATACACAATGTAAGGGAGATGGAGTCTAGAGATCAACTTCATCATAGATTGTTTTAGAATGATTTGCCTTTGTTGATATTAGAGTAGAGAAATAGCAGAGTGTAGAACCCTAAGTTAAGTAAAGATCATAATGACTTCTATCTTGGATTACCTTTTGTCCCTTCTCTTATTCTTTAAGAAGATCATGAAATTACGAAACCAGTTCATATCTTGTTTTCATATATATATATATATATATATATATATATATATTTTCATTTTCCTTTTTGGGCAGAATTGTGGGATTGTAGCCTTGTAGGAGCAACATGTACAGAATGTTTCTTTCTGGTGCAACCATTGTAACATTCTTTTGGGAGGATAGATGTCTTTTTCCTTTTTGTAAAATTTTCAAGCCCATTTCACGTAAATTCAGTAAACTATATTTCAGCTTTCATTTATGTAATTCCTATCTATCGGAAACAACATCTCTATCTCACACAAGGTAGAGGTAGGGTCTGTGTATATCTTACCCTCCCCATACCCCATTTGTGGGATCACACTGAGTATGTTATTGTTGTTATTTATGTAATTCTTACAAGCTTCAAAGATTACTTTGAGACATACTCAGGAGTTAGGAATAGAGGAAACAAAAAGACAGAGAATGGTATTCAAGTGGGAGATTTTGGAGTTCTTGAGTTGTTTCTTCGAGTTATGTGAGGAATTAGCGTTCAAAATACATTCTATACTAATAGAAACAATAGCAAGCATATTAGTGAAAGAAACTTTGGAGAAATTAAAAAATAGCCAGATTTACAAGTGGTCATTCAAAAATAATCACAGTTTCAAAAGTAATCGAAATGTAGCCACTTTTCATATGAAGATAAATCTGAACGAAAACACTGGTCAAAATTCGGAAAATACTCCAGCATAGTATATTGGAATTCTAATATAATATATTGAAACTCCAGTATATTATACTGGAGTTCAAGTATAATATACTGGAGTTCCAGTATAATATACCGGTCCAGCATAATATGCTGGAAGTTCATACACAGACGCTCCAATCTCTAGTATATTATGCTGGATGTTGGAGTTCCAGCATAATATGCTGGAAGTTCATACACAAGCGCACCGATCTCAAGTGTATTATGCTGGAACTTTCCGTGTTGCATCAAAATAAAGGCTATTTTCAATGACTTTGCAAACACTAGCTATTTTTGAATGACCAGTCCGAAAACTGGCTAGCCCGTGCTATTTTTACAAGCAACTTGGGTATTCTTATTTATTTTCACATGCAGAATTATATAATAAAATGATTTTCATATAAATATTATGTATGATGATCCTGTGAATTATCTGGGTGCCCTTTAAGAAATATTGTTAATCATTCAAGTTGGGACAGAGGTTGGTCCGTGGGAGAGTTTATACTTAGTGGTTTATAATTGCTTGCTTATCAAATAATTCTTCTTTTTCAAGGAGGAAAACTTGATCGGAAAGATGGTTTTTATCTTATTTCTGGTAGGTTAGTATAAGTAAGAACTAACTCGTATCGGTATTTACGTCAAATCATATTAACTTATCATGTTTAAGTGATAAATTATGGCAAGAATGCATATTAATTGTAAGCTTAGTAATAATAGTATATATAAAGATATATTTGTGGACGCATTAAAATTGGATTTCAAAATTTCATAATTGTTCAGTCAGACCTTCATATATTTCAGAATTTCATAATTGTTCTGTCGGACCTTCATTATATTTTCTTATGTGAAAAAAAGAACTTTAATCTATAATAAGAATATGGAGTTCCAACTTTTTTTTTCCAGAAAGAAAAAATCAACTTTTTTCCATTTTACCCTTTTATATTAGTGTAACGATCCGACCGATCGTTTTGAGCTTTTGCACATTGCTCGCTAGTTCTCGGGCATGACTTGCCCCGTGTGGTGTATTATGACTTATGTAAATCGTTGGTTTTGGTTTTCAGAGTAATAAGAATGAATTTGGAAGAACAGTTCCCAGTTTGAAGCTTGAAATTTGAAAGGTTTGACCAATATTTGACTTGCTTGTATATGATCTCGGATCGAAATTTTTATGATTTGGTTAGCTCCGTTAGGTGATTTGGGACTTAGGAGCGTGATCGGAATGCATTTTGGAGGTCCGTGGAAGGTTTAGGCTTGAATTGGCGAAATTGAGATTTCGGCGTTTTCCGGTTAATAGGTGAAATTTTGATATAGAGGTCGGAATGAAATTCCGGAAGTGGCAATAGTTCCATTGTGTCATTTGGGATGTGTGTGCAAAGTTTCAGGTCATTCGGACGTGATTTGGTTGGGTTTTTGATCAAAAGCGGAATTCGAAAGATTTCAGAAACTTAGGCTTGAATCCGAGGTGTTTTGGTTGATTTAGTGTTGTTTGAAGTGTTTTGATGATTGGAACAAGTTTGAATAAGGTATTGGGATATGTTTGTGCTTTTGGTTGAGGTCCCGGGGGCCTCGGGGTGATTTCGGGTGGTTAACGGAGAGGTTGGAAGGTTATTGCAGCTTCAGATTTGCTGCTCCTGGTGTTTTCGCGCCTGCGGTTTGGGGACCGCAGGTGCGGTGTCGCATATGCGTAAGAAGAACCGCAGAAGCGGTTTTGGAAGAATCGTCTGGAGCAGCAAATGCGGTGTGGGGTCGCATCTGCAGAGCCGCGAAAGGACAGCCGCAGATGCGAAGGGCTGGAATTTAAGTGACTTCCGCAGAAGCGGAATGTAGACCGCATAAGCAGTACCGCAGAAGCGGATAGAGGCACCGCAAATGCGGAAAGGCCTGGGCAGACCATATATATTATTTCATTTCGCGATTTTGGGTTATTTCACCATTTTTGACTTCGGCTTGGGAGCTCTTGGATGATTTGGAAGGGAGGATTCAAGGGGAATCACTTTGAGGTAAGATTCTTGGACTTAAAACTCGATTATTATGTGAATTCCACCTAGTAAATCATGAAAATTAAGCCAAAAGGTGAAGAACTAGGGCTTGGAAATTTAGACTTTTGATTGGAAATTTGAAGGGGCAATTAAGGTCCGATTTTGATGTTCTTGGTATGTATAGACTCGTGTGAGGACGAGGTTTCTATTTATGTAACTTTTGTCGGATTCTGAGACGTGTGCCCGGGGGCCGGGTTTGAGCAATTTCGGGATTTTGATGTTAAATTGGATATTTTCGAGTGGGTTTCGCCCCTTAGCATGTTTTAATGATTATGTACCGATTGTGGCTAGATTTGAAGCATCCGGAGGTCGATTCGTGCAGGCAAGGCATCGCGGGCAAGAGTTTGGACTGGACCGAGGTGAGTAATAATTGTAAATGATGTTCTGAGGGTTTGAAATCCCGGATTGCACATCGTAGTGCTATATTGAGGTGAGGCACACGCTTGATGACGAGCGTGGGGTCGTGCACTATTGGGGACTGTGACTTGGTCCGTCCCGATTGATGATTTTACCGCGTATTTGACTGAAATCTATTTGTTACGACCTCGGCATGAGTTGCGCATGCTTATATTGCTTGCCTTGATATTTATTGATATTGGTAGCTGCTCTCCCGACTTGAGATAATTGTTAATTAAAGGATTATGAATCCGGAGGCTTTTTATAAAAATGAGCTTTTTACCTGTCTTGTAATTCATTTGAATCTACTGTTGTCCTTAATAAATTCGTGAGATCACCGCTTTAATAATATTATTATTTGACCATTAGTAAGTGTCGAAGTTGCCATCTCGTCTCTACTTCTTCGAGATTAGGCGGGATACTTACTGAGTACACGTTGTTTTTTTACTCATACTACACTTCTGGCATTTTTGTTGCACAGGCACATGCACCTCTAGTGGCCTAGTGGGCGTAGCAGCATGGTTGACACGGAGACTATGTGAGCTGTATTTCCTCGAGGCGACCCGCAGCTAGAATAGTCTCTCTCTTAGGATTTTATAAAACTTGTTTCGGCCAAACGCACACGCAAGCGCACGCGGTCGTCAAGTAATAAAGTGACTAAAAGTCGGATGCCGATCCCACAAGGACTTGTGATTAACTATTAACTAAATTAGACTATCCTGATTATCTATACAAGAATTAAACCAAGAAGTATTTGATTCTAAACTAATTAAAATAAATAAAAACAAATAATGAACTTTTAACAGAGAATGAGCAGATTTTTATGATATCAATGTAATGAAAACGATCTAGGGTTATGGGCTATCTAACATTCCTATTGTATTCTTCAATTGAATTGACTAACTAATTTATCTAGTTTATTGGTTGACATGGCTAATATTGCTCATAAGAATCTGTTGAGTCCTTACTCGCCTATTCAAGCTAACCTAATGCCTATATGTCTATGGAATTAGAATCAACAAGAACGCATTTATAATTCCTGTAAATCAACCAAGCAAGGCAATTAGTTATATGTCTATCCCAATTGCTAATCCGTTCCCCGAGGCCCAGGTTCAAGAACTTGCTCTACTCAATCCTATATGCAATCTAGAATTCCCACTTTCGAGTTCAACTCTAGATTCGTAGATAGTATTCAATTGGTGATCAAGCAATCAAATAATTAAGTGCAGGATTGAATAAATAAACCAATATGATAAACTAAGAAATCAAAATCAATATCCGAATAACAATAGTCATGAAAGAACCACAACCCTAGAACGTGAAGTTTAGCTCCACATAGACATGGTAGCAAAACAACAAATCATACAAAGAAACATAAAAAGACTAAGTTGGTGGAAGAAAAGATAAAACCCGGCCTCCACGGCGGCTCTGTGCTCTTCCTTCGTCAAAAATTGCTCTTAAAAACGTTCTCCTATGTATATATACCAAGTAG
The DNA here is from genome assembly GCF_001879085.1 of Nicotiana attenuata. NCBI lineage: Eukaryota > Viridiplantae > Streptophyta > Magnoliopsida > Solanales > Solanaceae > Nicotiana > Nicotiana attenuata. Next base: position 32,196 of record NW_017670764.1, on the reverse strand, counting down.
GGTTGGTCCCAAACAATTATACCTTCTCCAATGTGAAAAAGGACACTTTTCCCGGGCTTAACTAGCGCTGCCGTGCACCTGGACGCGCATCTGGCCGCGCTAGTTGGCTGACTTTCTGTTTCTGGGCGCGCTAAAAGTAGCGCAGCCGCGCATCTGGGCATTTTTCACCCTGTTCCGTTCCGAATTTGGAAAACCGTAAAACATGAAAGTTGTAGCCCTTTGAGTTAGATTTCCAACCATATATTGTGGAGCCAAAATGGAGTTCTGAGCAAAAGGTTATATCTATTTTGCTAGACTGTGCGCAATCTGCCTACTGGAGTCTTCGTTCGCTCTAACTATCATCCGTTGACCCCCAAACACGATCCCGGCTTAATTCATTGAACTTTTACTCAAACATTAAAGCTTCAAATCACTTGAATTCATTCCATAACATCTATATAGCTCGGAATCACTCCTACAAGGCATAAAACATACAATTAGTGCAAAACACTAGCGATTAAAGCTCAAACTCAATTAAAGTGTAGTAAATTAGAGTGTAATAAGCGACTAAAATACGTAATTATAGCCTATCATCAATTTTATTTATTTTTTATCCAATTGTATTTCGGACAGTTATTGTACTTTATTCGATTTTTCTTAGAAGTTGCTCATGCACTTGTGACACCGGGTTCTGGGATGGTTATGAAGTATTTTGTATTAACTGGTTATCATTTAAATTTGACTCGAGACAATTATCTTTTTAATTGTTAAATTTGAAGGAAAATCCTAGATTTCAAAAGTAGTAAAATGGGAATTTGATTAAGTACTTTGGTTGGCTTGCTTGACAGTGGTGTCCGGCGCCACCACGACCCTTAGTGTATTTTGGGTCGTGACAACATGGTATCAGAGCACTAGGTTCCTAGGGTCTCACGAGTCATGAGCAAGTCTAGTAGAGTCTTGCGGATCGGTGCAGAGACGTCTGTACTTATCTTTGGGAGGCTGCAGGACTGTTAGGAGTACTTCCCTTCTTGATTCCTCATCGTGCGATTTGATTCCTGGAGGCTTATGCCCCTGTTTCCCTTCCCACTCAATCCTACGCGACGCGAACCGTTTGTTATAAATCGATAATTGAAGCATTGTAATGGTACTACCGAGGTGGTGCGGGATGTTTCTCCCTGCATAGTTGTCTGAGCTATTATCGTCGCCCTGTGGAAGGATATTTTGTCTTCAGCTCAGTAGCGGTACTTCCAAAACCTCTGGGGCTAGGCACAAGTTGCCATGATGCTATGAACGCTTGTTGCACAGTATTGATATGATGGTAGGATGGTTACCTATGTGTCGGAGCAGTGAATGACTTGAAGGGAGGTTTACTCAGTGCATGGTCTAGAGATTCGTTATATTATTCCCGGTAGGGGAAAGGCAATCGGACTAAGAATGGTCAGATGTGGGCTGGTGGAGTAATGAGACTTGGTATTTGCGAGCGTGGTGGAGCTTTCTTCTATGATGGGATGTCGTTGTCCTAATTGAACGTACTAAGTTCGCCAGTGTTATGATCTTCTACAACTCGCCTTTGGGGCAAGCTATTGTGAAATAGTATTGAAAATGCGGCTGTCAGGTATCGCAGGGTTCGGTAGTTCAGGGTTGAATTAGTGTTTCTAATGTCGATGGTATGAGGAAGATGATCTTGCGAAAGGTGTAAAGTTAGTAGCAATTGTGGGTTCAAGTGCCACGAAGATAGATTTATTTAAGGCAACAACTGAGCAGCAACGGACGAGAAGGGGCATGTGGGGAGTGTCAGGTGGTAGTTAAAATTTCTAGAAGGCCAGGTATAAGAAGCAAAGGTCGAGTAGTCGACTAAAGGGATGAGTTTCGCCAAAGTGGGAGAGTTTGGAGTGATTTGGGAATTTTAGTGATTGGTGATATGGGCCTACGGATTAATTTCGAGTATGGGCTATTAGGCGGCAGGAGATTTTGATATAACGGAAAGGGGCTGCTAGAGATGGAGAAGGATACAACCTAACTTTGAATAGGAAGGATGTTGCCCCGCATTTATGTCCACGAGGGGTGAATGGGCTCGTGCAGCTAGAGTGTGAGCTTGGACTCAGGATGGGTCATTAATGTCATGGTGGGTGCATCCCATGTAGCAGCGTTGGAAGACGTCGGCACGTAGATTCCGCAAACGGAATATCTCCAGGGAGCAGGACAGAGGTCGCATGGTTGACAAAGCTTCTGCAAAGGGTTCTATTGGCTATACAACAAAGAGATCGGTCGTGTGAATATGGTTGATGATTCAGAATATAACAAGAAGGTTTTACAGACAAATTCCGAGAATTTTGGCAGTTGATTGCGCAAGGTTATGTCAATAAGAGATAAAGGATCCTGGTGAATTCCAGAATTTGTGTAATAATGGCTTCAGGCTAAGTGGGAGAGTCCCACCGCCTATGATTAAGGATTGCTGGTTAATTACTTGCGAGGTTTCTGATTATTAGCATATTGATGGGTTATTTCAGCTACAGGAAAAGAACATAAGTGGTAATTAGAGCAAAGGAATTGTTAGAGGCGTGCCAAGGTTGGCCTTATTGGCCATGTTCAGACTTGGGGAAAGCTTCAGGATTTATGCCTTGTGTAGATGTGGGTTTCAGGGGAAGTGATTCTGCCGGGTGCTTCACCGAGAGAGTATTCATGTGCTAGAGTTTTATGGAAATGATTATATTCGGGGCCGAGTCAGAGCGGGTGGCTCTCAGCAACGGTCCTAGTGGATTCAAGGGGCAAAGCGTAGTGCCTAGTGATTTCGAGCCTATACGTACGATTAAGAATCAAGCTTTGTAGAAGCTTATGAGAAGTTGCCCAGAATGTTCTATGATGTTTTGGCCTGTGGTGTAGCTTTTGGGAGGTCTGAAATGGTTCGTGGGATTTGAGACGGCAGGGTCTCGTGATTCACGATCACTCGGGAGGAGTGCGGATGGAGTGTGTTACGTTTTGAATGGAGTTGTTATTTCTAAGGCAATCAAGGATAAATTGGAAGGAGATAGACTGGTTAGCCATAGTTGAATTGGCATATTGGTGGTAGTAATCAGTTCCTTCAGCAAATTATGCAAGTGATTTGTGGCGATACGTGCGAGGCCTGTCGGCCACCGTAATTGATGTTATTCAGAAGTATTCTACTATTATGGCCTGTCATGTGTAGGTGGGTCCCGGAAGGGCTATGGTGGCTTAAGACCACTACTTAGAGATTTGGCGTATTCTACGATTTTGAGAATTCACCTGTGTGTCGCAATGGTTCTCCTGGAGTGAGTTAAGTGGAAAGTTTTTATATGATGAAGTGTTAATCTATTGGTGGTCCCGGAGTTATGATGGGAATCGTGTTCTATCGTATATTGGCGTGTTGGGTGCAGTGAGTGGTATGGAATTTGAAGTGAGGATCAAGGTTACAGTTCGGTGTTGACGAGAATGTCACAAGCTCGGATGAGCGGGAAAGTAGTTTCGATGTTTAAAGTAAGTTGGTATTGTTTTCAACGTCACCTGAGATCGGTGTTTGTAAAGGAGGCTTTGCATCCTGGTTATGGATTCTTGATCGTTTTTCAGCATTAGTGCGGTCGGTGGTATAGATATACAAACTTGTTATCTGTTACGAAAGGTCGTGGGGGCGTGTTCCACGGGAAGATCGTACAAGCGTGGCACGTAGTCACTGATTGATTGGAGGATGAAACCAAGTATGGAGATCGTGGTGGTATCCTTAATATGAGAATTTATGCTTGGAGGGCACTCGGTTTATTGGGTTGCGGACTGTGGATGATTACTCCGGTTATGATGGGTGTTCTTATGTGTTATGAGAGAAAAGGGGAGTATTTATGGACCTTTGAAAGGTTATTAGCCTAGTTCGGTGCGATCAGAATCAGCTTGAGGTCTATGGATGAATTTAAATGTGAATATGGACTTTATATCAGGCCAGGCGTGTTCATTTCAGTAATGTACTCCTTATGGAGGAGTAGTCAGGGTGTTATTTCGTTGTCAGATATTTCATGTAATGACACATTGCGCCGTGTGAGTTATGAGATGGCTTGGGAAGTTGCTTATGTGTTGAGGTTCCGCGTAGAGATGATGTTATGTGAGCAGGAGGGCTCTCGAGATTCAGATCGTATGTCGCACCTCAGTTGTGCTTGAGTTTTGTAGCCTATGGCACTATATGTCTCCCCAGGGATGGTATTATACACTTAGCGTGCTTGTGACCGATATTCGGTATTTTGTTGTAATGAGCAATTTAGCTCGATGTATATCTCCTTATGTGAATTCTATGAGTGGATCGGGTGGCACGCCGCCATAGATATGTTATTTGGATCGGGTTGCACGCCGCAACAGTGGGATGTTGAGTACAGTTCCCCGTATCTATTTTATGTGTTTTGTGTCCTCCTTTCCTAAGAGGAACTTATATTAGTTGTGTGACCGCGTCGCATGCATGATTCGCGAGCGGGGTGTCTGTTTAATTATGTTGACCGCGTCGCATGTATGATTCGCGAGCGGGGTAATTGGATTTCCTTTTCGGAGTTCGTTTTCCTTTTGTATCGCGTTCGAATTGGTAGCCTATTGGCACGTTGTGGCATCATGTGAGATTTTTGGTCATGTCCGGGATGGCTTATTGCCTGGGTAGTTCGCATTGGGTGAGACGAGATCATTGGATTTACGATCAGTGCAATCTGATTTTATGAAGTATATTAAGGAGCTAAGACCATTATTTGGTTCAGAATGAGGTGATGGTTCCTGTCAGGAGTATAGGCCCAATGATTTGTTGATTCAGCGGTTGGGTATGAATTTCTACACATCTCTTCTGTCGTGGCGGTATTGTAAGAATTAGAGCAAGACCTATGTAGGTCATGAGGTGCAATGGGAGCATCAGATTCGTGGAATTTCGGTTAATTTGATCGGAGAATGTTATTATGGTCCTGTGAGTAAAGTGGTGCAAGTTGTGAATTCATCTAAGGTGTGCAGTCATGTTTTGGTGCTGCGTGTAGTTATCGATACGGTGTTCATATGTTGAAAGGAGGCATGGCAGAGAATTTCGGATGTTGAAACTGGTCTCCAAGGCTTATTTGCCGAAATGAAAGAGGTTTTCTTTAGATTTGATCGAGCTGATGTGCCCAACTGAGTTATGGTAGCACGGGTAGGTGCACAAGGTATTAAGCAATGATTCCAGACAACCCCAGCACGGTTCCTAGCATTTTCGAGGACGAACGTATGTTTAAGTGGGAGAGAATGCAACGACCCGACCGGTCGTTTTAAGCTCTAGCACGTCGTTCTGCGGTTTGAGGCCCTGAGTAGCTTCACTTCAAGTATTATGACTTGTACGCATTGTCGGAATTGAATTTTGGAAAGTCCGGAGTTGATTTGGAAAGAGAATTCTCATTTCGGAAGCTTTAAGTTGGAAGAATTAACTAAGATTGGATTTCAGAGTAAACGACCTCGGAATTGGGATCTGAAGGTTCCAGCAGGTTCGTATGATGATTTCGGACTTGGGCGTATGCCCGGATCGGGTTTTGGATGACCCGGGAGCGTTTTGGCGCCTATTGTGGAAGTTGACATTTTTGAAAGAATTTCATAAGTTTGGGTTGAAGTGCATTTCAGTGTTATCGATGTTCGTTTGGGGTTCCATGTCTGGGAATAGCTCTGTATAGTGATTCTGGTATTGGGAGCGCGTTCGGAAGTGAATTCCGAGGTCCGTGGGTCATTTGGCTAAAGATAGAAAATTGAAGGTTTTTGAGAAGTTTGACCGGAAGTGGACTTTTTGATATCGGGGTCGGATTCCGATTCTGGAAGTTGGAGTAGGTCCGTAATGTCGAATATGACTTGTGTGCAAAATTGAGGTCAATTGGACGTGATTTGACAGGTTTAAACATCGAAAGTAGAAGTTTGAAATTCTAAAGTTCATAAAGCTTGGATTGGAGGTTGATTCATGATTTTAGCGTTGTTTGATGTGATTTGAGGCCTCGAGCAAGTCCGTAATGTATTTTGGGACTGGTTGGTATGATTGGTTGGGTTCCCGGGGGCCTCGGGTGGATTCCGGTGGTTTACGGACCGAATTTGGGTAAAAAGCTACTGCTGATTGCTGGTATTTGGTTTCCTTCTTCGCGAATGCGAAGGGAGTCCCGCGTTCGCAAAGAGGAAAGTGGGAGGCTGCTGGATTTGGCCTTCGCGAACGCGTAGAGGAAATCGCGAACGCGGGGGAGAGATCGCGAATGCGTAGAAGGAAAAGCTGGGCCTGAGGTCATTGGCCTACGCGAACGCGAGGCCTGGTATGCGAACGCGAAGGGGCTGGGTAACTGGCCTTCGTGAACGCGAGCGGCAGGCCGCGAATGCGAAGAAGGGCGGAGCTGGGCTGGGCAGAATGTTTAAAATCGGGGTTTGAGTTCATTTCACCCATTTTTCTCTTGGCATGGGCGATTTTTGGAGCTTTTGAAGAGGGGGTTCCATCATTCATCATGAGGTAAGTAATTTATGCTAGTTTTAAGTTAAGCACATGATTTAATACGAATTTGGACATGGAAATTGGTAGAAATTTGGGGGTTTGAGGAAGACCTAGAAAATTAGTATTCTTGGATTTATACCACGGTTTTGGGTATGGAATTAAGAGAAAATTATATATTTGAGTTCGTGAGTTCATGGGTAAACTTTATCTTCAAAAAATTTCAGAATCCGGGCACGTGGGCCCGAGGGTGTAACGACCCGACCGGTCGTTTTGAGCTTTTGCACTTTGATCGCCAGTTATCGGGCATGATTTGCCCCGTGTGGTGTAATATGACTTATGTAAATCGTTGATTTTGGTTTCAAGATTAATCAAAATGAATTTTGAAGAACAATTCTCAGTTTAAAGCTTAAAATTTGAAAGGTTTGACCAAGATTTGACTTGTTTGTATATGATCTCGGATCGAAATTTTTATGATTTGGTTAGCTTCATTAGGTGATTTGGGACTTAGGTGCGTGATCGGAATGCATTTTGGAAGCCCGTGGAAGGTTTAGGCTTGAATTGGCGAAATTGAGATTTCGGCGTTCTCCGGTTGATAGGCGAGATTTTGATATAGGGGTCGGAATAGAATTCCGGAAGTTTCAGTAGCTTCATTGTATCATTTATGACGTGTGTGCAAAATTTCAGGTCATTCGGACGTGGTTTGGTTGGGTTTTGATCAAAAACGGAATTTGGAAGTTCTTGAAATTCTTAGGCTTGAATCCGATGCAAAGTTGGTTTTTTAATTTTTTTTGAGTGTTCCGAAGGTTGGAACAATTTTGAATAATGTTATGGGATATGTTGGCGTGTTTGGTTGAGGTCCCGAGGGCCTCGGGTGTGTTTCGGGGTGGTTTCGGATCATTTCGGGCTGTTTTGCAATAGCTGAAGCTGGTATCTGGTATTGTTCTTCGCGTCCGCGAGGGTCCCCTCGTGTTCGCGAAGAAGGATTTGGCTTCTGGGATTTTGTTCTACGCGTTCACGAAGAGAGCCTCGGGTTCGCGAAGAAGAAGAAATTCTGTTGCGCAGGTCTTATTTCGGAGGCTCGTATCTCTCAATCTACAATGAATTTTGAGATGATTTAAAAACGAAAGTTGTAGCCCTTTGAATTTAGTTTCCAGAAACATATTATATTAGTTATTTGGACATCTGCAGCAAAAGTTATTGCCATTATACTAGAGGTTGTCCGAGAAGGGTTTGAAAAATGATTTTTGGAAACTTTGTTCTCCGCGAACGCGAGAGGAGGACCGCGAACGCGAAGAACAAATCCCTGGGCAGCAGAATAAAGTCAAGACTTGTCTCACTCTTCCATTTTTGGACCAAGGGAGCTCGGGTGAGGCGATTTTTTGAGAGATTTTCAAGAAAAACATCGGGGTAAGTGTTCTTAACTCAATTTTGGTTAGATTACCCGAATCCATTGTTATTTTTAACATGTAATTGGTGATTTTAAGTTGGAGAAGTTTGAAAATCCTCTTGTATATATTTGAGGATTTGAGGGTCGAAATGTTATCGAAAATTAGTAATTTTGGTATGGTTAGACTCGTGGTTGAATGGGTTGTCGGATTTTGTGAGTTTCGTCGGATTTCGAGAAGTGGGCCCGGGGGTTGCTAATTTCGAGATTTTTGATATTTTTCAATTGCTTTCGCTTGGGCCTTGTTCCCTTAGCATATTGTGACGTGTTCGTTCTGGATTTGGATAGATTCGACGCGCGTGGAGGCCGATTTGAGGGGCAAAGGCGTCGCGAGCTAGAGATTTCGCCGGTTCGAGGTAAGTAATGATTGTAAATACTATCCTGAGGGTTTGAAACCCCGGATTACACATCGTTGTGTTACTTTGAGGTGACTTACACGCTAGATGACGAGCGTGGGGTAGATCACCGCTGGGGATTGTGACCTAGTCCATCCCGAACGATTATTTTAATGCGCACTTGATAGTTAATTGTTTGATACTATTATATCTCGGGCTGTGTACCATGTTTGGAGCCTTGTGCCGACTTGTTGAGACCCTTAGGGGAATTTGTACTATCTTTTCTCATTCTACTTGTTTGAAAGCATATACTCAGTCATGTTTTACCTGTTTATTACTCAAATCTGGCTTTATCGCTATATTCTTAAACATATGGAAACTGTTTTGGGCTGAGCTCCCTGTTTTATTGATGGTCCGAGTGATCGTGAGATGATGACTGAGATAGACCGAGGGTCTGATTGTGAGATTGATGATTTAGATAGACTGAGAGTCTGATGGTGAGGTTAATGACTGAGAGGGGCCGAGGGCCTAGTTGTGAGGATTATATATCTATGGATCGGGCTGCACGACGCAGCAATGTATATATATATATATATATCTATATATATATATATATATATATAGATATATATGGATCGGGCTGCACGCCGCAGCGGTTACTATGTGGTACCTATTGAACGTGAATGCTGAGTACGAGTTCTTATTGGTAAGAGTTGAGTCACGAGTGTCAGAGAGGCTAGCCCGAGGGGCGATATTTATATACATGCATATGAGTGTTGTTTGCCTGAGAGGCTTGTTTATGAACTTATTGATTTAACTCCCCTTTAAAGTGAGTTTCTATCGAATATGTTGATTTATCGACTGTTTTCACTCATCTTTATATTGAGCCTCTGTCGGAAAGTTGAACAAATATTTTAAAACAACCTTCATTTAAACTGGGGTTTATGAGATGTTCAGAAATTAATCACTGATTTGGCATTTGGTTATTTCCATCGAGATTTTTAAATTATGAAGTGTTTATGATTACTGTTTTGCCCGAGGGGCTGTTTTACGAACTTTGTTTTGCCCAAGGGGCCGATTATGGCTTTAATCGCTATTATTCTTTTAAATGGTATTGAACCCCTACNGAACGCGAAGAACAAAGCCCTTGGGAAGCAGAATAAAGTCCAAACTCGTCTCACTCTTCCATTTTTGGACCAAGGGAGCTCGAGTGAGGCGATTTTTCGAGAGATTTTCAAGAAAACATCGGGGTAAGTGTTCTTAACTCAATTTTGGTTAGATTACCCGAATCCATTGTTATTTTTAACATGTAATTAGTGATTTTAAGTTGGAAAAGTTTGAAAACCCTCTTGGATATATTTGAGTATTTGAGGGTCAAAATGTTATCGAAAATTAGTAATTTTGGTATGGCTAGACTCGTGGTTGAATGGGTTATCGGATTTTGTGAGTTTCGTCGGATTTCGAGAAGTGGGCCCGGGGCTCGGGTTTTGCTAATTTCGAGATTTTTGATATTTTTCGATTGCTTTCGCTTGGGCCTTGTTCCCTTAGCATATTGTGATGTATTCGTTCTGATTTTGGATAGATTCGACGCGCGTGGAGGCCGATTTGAGGGGCAAAGGCATCGTGAGCTAGAGATTTCGCCGGTTCGAGGTAAGTAATGATTGTAAATACTATCCTGAGGGTTTGAAACCCCGGATTACACATGGTTGTGTTACTTTGAGGTGACTTACACGCTAGATGACGAGCGTGGGGTAGAGCACCGATGGGGATTGTGACCTAGTCCTTCCCGAACGAGTACTTTAATGCGTATTTGATAGTTAATAGTCTGATGTTATTGTATTTTGGGCTGTATGCCATGTTTGGGGCCTTGTGCCGACTTGTTGAGACCCTTAGGGGCATTTTTACTATCTATCCTCATTCTAAATGTGTTGAAATCATGTCCTCAGTCATATGTTACCTGTTTATTACTCAAATCTGGCTTTATCACTATATTCTAAAAATGTGGAAACTGTTTTGGGCTGAGTTCCCTGTTTTATTGAGATAGACCGAGGGTCTGATTGTGAGATTGATGACTGAGATATACTGAGAGTCTGATGGTGAGGTTAATGACTGAGAGAGGCCGAGGGCCTAGTTGTGAGTATTATATATCTATGGACTGGGTTGCACGCCGCAGCAATATATATATATATATATATATATATATATATGGATACGGATCGGGCTGCACGCCGCAGCAATACTTATATTGGTCGGGCTGCACGCAACAGCAATATTGCGTTTGGGCCGTAAGGGGCCCCTCCCGGAGTCTGCACACCCCCAGTGAGCGCCGTCGACGATATATGGATCGGGGTGCACGCCACAGCGATATGTGGATCGGGGTGCACGCCGCAGCGGTTACTATATGATACCTATTGAGCGTGAGTGCTGAGTACGAGTACTGATTGGTAAGAGTTGAGTCACGAGTGACAGAGAGGCTAGCCCGAGGGGCGATAGATGTATACATGCATATGAGTGATGTTTGCCTGAGAGGCCTGTTTATGAACTTATTGATTTCACTCCTCTTTAAACGAGTTTCTATCGAATATGTTGATTTATTGACTGTTCTCACTCATCTTTATATTGAGCCTCTGTCAGAAAGTTGAACAAATGTTTTAAAATAATTTTTATTTAAACTGAGGTTTATGAGATGTTCAGAAATTAATCACTGATTTGGCATTTGGTTATTTCCACCGAGGTTTTCAAGTTATGAAGGGTTTATGATTACTGTTTTGCCCGAGGGGCTGTTTTACGAACTATGCTTTGCCCGAGGGTCCGATTATCGCTTTAATCTCTATTATTACTTTAAATGGTATTAAACCCCTACTGAAACTGCTGGAAAGTATTTCAAAAATGATTTTTACTAAAGGCTGGATTTTAAAAAGGGAAGGTTGACTCGTATTATGATTTGAAAGCCTGTTGTGTTTATTGAGCCTAACGTGAATGTGGATTCATTGTTTCCTACTGCTCAGTCTTTATTTACTCTTATTACTTACTGGGTTGGAGTACTCACATTACTCCCCGCACCTCGTGTGCAGATTCAGGTATATCGGAACCCGGTAGCGGGTGTTGATTTGCTCAGGCGTGGAGTCATCAGAGTTAGCAGGTGGCTGCATGACGTTCGTAGCACCGCTCTCTTCCTCACATTGTTAATACTATATTTAGTACATTATTTTAGACTTCTTGTTGTATTCAGACCTTGATAGATGCTCATGACTAGTGACACCCCGAGGTCGGGCTTGTATTTTTATTCCGCACTGTTATTTCAGAAGTTATTATGAAACACATTTTAATTAAAGGCTTAAAAATGATTCTTAATGCTTAAGGGGTTAATGTGAGTGTTGTGTCGGCTGGCCTTGTCTTCACGAGAGGCGACATCACGACCAGGTCTGGGTTTAGGGTCGTGACAGAGGGCAATTTTGTTGACTTTTCGATCGAGGTTAGGAATTGCTATAAATTGGATTGTAGTGAGTAATTGAGCATATATTAATGGATTTGCATGATTATTGGCTTATTTTGGAGCATTGTGCATCGATTCGAGTCTTCGGAAGGGCGTGGAATGCCGGCTATGGATCTTCGGAACGAGGTGAGTCTCCTTTCTAATCTTGTGAGAGGGAATTGTCCCCATAGGTGAATTAATTGGTTATGTGCTCCTATTTGTGGGGGGCTACGTAGGCACGAGGTGACGAGAGTCCGTGCGTAGCTACTATTATGTTATTGTCCGGGTAGTCTAGGACCCAAAAACATGATGTACTTGGAATACTTGTAATGTTATTGACAGTATGACCTGCTGAAATCCTATCGAATTGGTAAATGAATTTCTAAAAAGGATTAAACCTCATCCTCTCAAAAATCGTTAAAAGAGAATTTGGCTTTTATTTGGATAAATGTTCCCCGATAAACTCTTAATTTGCTGTTTGAGCATGTATTTCTGTGTGTACCTGCGTCGCATGTATGATACGCGAGCAGGGTGATTGTTTATTTAAATTTGACCGCGTCGCATGGGTGATTCGCTAGCGGGGTAATAGATGCATCTATGGTTCGTGCCGTTCGACCCTCGGCAGTGCACATTTTACATTTATGTTGGATCGGTCCGTACGACCTCGGCATGAGTTACGCATGCTTATATTGCTTGCCTTGATATTTATTGATATTGGTAGCTGCTCTCCCGACTTGAGATAATTGTTAATTAAAGGATTATGAATCTGGAGGCTTTTTATAAAAAGAACTTTTTACCTGTCTTGTAATTCATTTGAATATACTGTTGTCCTTAATAAATTCGTGATATCACCGCTTTAATAATATTATTATTTGACCATTAATAAGTGTCGAAGTTGCCATCTCGTCTCTACTTCTTCGAGATTAGGTGGGATACTTACTGATTACACGTTGTTTTTGTACTCATACTACACTTCTGTGCTTTTTTGTTGCACAAGCACATGCACCTCTAGTGGCCTAGTGGGCATAGCAGCACGGTTGACATGGAGACTAGGTAAGCTGTATTTCCTCGAGGCGACCCGCAGCTAGAATAGTCTCTCTCTTAGGATTTTATTTATTTTCTGTCCAATTGTATTCCGGACAGTTGTTGTACTTTATTCGATTTTTCTTAGAAGTTGCTCATGCACTTGTGACACCGGGTTCTGGGATGGTTATGAAGTATTTTGTATTAACTGGTTATCATTTAAATTTGACTTGAGACAATTATCGTTTTAATTGGTAAATTTGAAGGAAAATCCTAGATTTCAAAAGTAGTAAAACGGGAATTTGATTAAGTACTTTGGTTGGCTTGCCTGACAGTGGTGTCCGGCGCCACCACGACCCTTAGTGGATTTTGGGTCGTGACATGCTCCGAGCTTGTGTTATTGACTTTGGAGGCTCGTGGGATCAGTTTTTGCCTTTAGCGGAGTTTCCCTACAACAACAGTTACCAGTCGAGTATCTAGATGGCTCCTTATGAGGCTTTATACAGTAGACAATGGCGATCGACGGTTGGACGGTTCGAGTCGGGGGAGGCTCGGTTGTTGGGTACGGATCTAGTTCAGGATGCTTTGGACAAGGTCAAGATTATTCAGGATAGGCTTCGTACAGCTTAGTCCAGGCAAAAGAGTTATGCCGGCCGTAAGGTTCGAGATTTGGCATTCATGGTCGGTGAGCAGGTATTGCTTCGGGTGTCGCCTATGAAGGGCGTGATGAGATTTGGAAGGAAGGGCAAGCTTAGCCCTAGGTTCATTGGCCTGTTTGAGATCCTTGATCGAGTGGGAGAGGTGACTTACAGACTTGCGTTGCCGCCAAGCTTATCAGTCGTTGTCACGACCCTAGTTCACCAACCGTGAACATGTCATGACGGCACCTGGTCCCCATGACCAGGTAAGCCTAACATTTGCGGAAATATAATAATTGCGGAAAAATAGAGAAAATCAAATCAAATATCTAAAGGAAACTGTACTGAATGCCGCATGGCAAGTACAACTCAACATCACAAGTCTAAAACAATTCCCAAAACCCGGAAACTCACAAATCACAAGCTAAGGGATACATAAGAGGCTCTGAAATATCTATACAAAGGAGAAATGATGAAAGAGCTATACTTATTACAGAAAACTGGAAAGGGACTCCTCGGTCTGCGGACGTAGCAGATATACCTCGAAGTCTCTACCGCTACGCCTTCTCCCAAGGCTGACAGAACTGAGTGGGAGTACCTGTATCTGCACAACAAAAATGTGCAGAAGAGTAGCATGAGCACACCACGGCGGTGCCCAGTAAGTATCAAGACTAACCTCGGTGGAGTAGTGACGAGGAACAGTCAAGGCACCTACCGGTCAATAAACAGTATAATCATAGGAACAATGGAAATGAAATTTAAATATGTAAAGACTGCATGAATGACCAAGAATGCTACAATTCACAATAAGGGAAAAATACAACAAGTAACAACGAGAATATAATAAATGAGGATAGGAAATGACGGCAGAATCACAATCCAAATCCTAAGGTCACAACACAGCAATGGGAAAACAAGTCAATAACTCATATCCTACAATGATGTTCACAAAGGTCTTATCCAACTCTTTCCACAATTTCACCAAGTCTCGGACAAACCACAACTCGCGAAGATCCAACATCTGAAATCTAACAATTGGCATCCTGTGCCCCATCAATCTCATGGTCATACCGACAACTAACTGGCTAACTAGGGCCACTCTCACAAATATAATGGATAAACGAGGGCGTACCTCCACCCTTAGAAAAATTAGGAGGAATTCACCTCTAATAGGGGCGTTCAGCTACGTGTATGCTTGTGCAAATGTTTCTAACAAAATTCTCCCAGCTAGTAAACATGGAAAGGAGAACGGACCGCACGTACGATGTTTCCTCACAACTTCCAAGCAATAAAGCTCATACCGGTAAGCAACCCACAATCATATTATTAAACAAATAGGAATGCCTCCACAGGCCATCACAATTCTCTACAATCATCCCCTGACATAGCCCACCTTATTTCGCCACGTGTGCAAATAATAAGATAATAGGTACCGCCTTATTTCGCCACACGTGCATCACAATGTTCCCTCCTTATTCCGCCACATGCGCAACCCACATATAAATAAGCATATAACATATCCCGCCTTATTACGCCGCATGTGCAAAACATCAATAACAACAACAACACGACAAAGACCTCGTGCAACCCTTCAAAATCAACCGCACGGCAGAAACCTCATGCATCACAATATTCACAATTGCACGGCAGAAACCTCATGCATCACAGTATCAACAACTGCACGGCAGAAACCTCGTGCATCACAATATTCTCAACCGCACGACAGAAACCTCGTGCGTCACAATCTCAAGTACAACACAACAAACGACAATATATACAAGAACAAACCAAGAGAATCAACTCAGGTAATTACAATTAAGGAAATATCAACTGAATATAGGATATCTAACTTCTTTCCAATTAAGACCAATTAATTACACGAGAGATAGAAATAATGCTTTCCAAATAAAGACAAGCAGTTAGGAGTGATAATGTGACTATAGAAGGATATTGTCTATAGTGAAACAAGTGAAAGTCAATTAGGCAACAAGAATAAGCCAAAAAGGGGCAAATAAATTCCAATAAGACATGTAAAGGTGAAGCTAATAACAGGGAACTCAATCGTATCAAGAACAACTTTATATTCGGTGACTACAAGGATCTAAGAGCCTAAAAGGGGCAATTTTCCACAAATAAATCCTAGCACGCACTCGTCACCTCGCGTACAAGGAATACAATCAACAAAGAAGACTCAAATCCTAAGGGGAAGTCCCCCACACAAGGTTAGACAAGCCACTTACCTCGAACCGGCTCAAAATCAATAGAAACCACGCCTTTGCCACGAGTATCCGACTCCAAATGGCCCAAATCTATTCAATTCAATTACATATCGTAAATAATATTGCAAACAACTGATTCCACTATAAAAAATTAAAGCTAGGGCGCGAAAATAGGTAAAATGACCAAAATGCCCCTCCAGCCAACGTCTCAGAATCGAATAATTTTTGCATTTTCGGAACCCTCGTACTCTCACGAGTCTAACCATATAAAAATCTCCCAAATCGGAGGTCAAATGCTCCCTCAAAACCCAATAGTTTGGTGTATGAAGTTTTACCCCAAATTAACCAACTTTTGATCCTAAATTCGAATTCCAATGATGTATTTAGCTATATAATGATGAAATATAATGAAAAGGGATCAAGGAAACGTTACCCAATGATTTTCTCTTCAAAACCCACTCAAAATCGCCTTCTCCCGAGCTCTCAATCGATTTTCAAACTTATGAAATTAAACCCTCGAAATTGATATTTCTGAACAGTCATTTCCGCTTCTGCGGACAAGGGACCGCTTCTGCGGTCCCGCTTATGCGGAAAAGCAACCACTTCTGCGGCTTTCATTGAAGTGGGCAGGGCCGCATCTGCGATAGCTGGGCCGCTTCTGTGGCTCCGCCTCTGCGATGCCTAAGCCGCTTCTGTGGCTCCGCTTTTGCGGAAATGGCACCGCTTTTGCGGCTTCTGAGGGAAAAGAGGACAAGCCGCTTCTGCGGCCAAATAGCCGCTTCTGTGTCTCCGCATCTCCGGTTCCCAAGCCGCAGATGCGAAAATACTAGAAGAGAGACATTCAGCTGCTGCATTAACTTCAAATTCCTCCGTTAACCACCCGAAATCATCCCGAGGCCACCGGGACCCCAACCAAAAGTACCAATAGCGCCTAATACCTCATTCAAACTTGTACCAATCCTTAAAACGCCTAAAACAACACCGGAAACCCGATAAAATCAAAGATTCAAGCCTAAGAACTACAAGTTCCAACAAAACACGCTTTCGATAAAAAACCTACCCGAACCTCGTCCGGATGACCTGAAATTTTGCACACACATCCCAAATGACACGACGGAACTACTGCAACTTCCGGAATCCCATTCCGACCCTCGGATCCAAAACTCACTATCGGGCTGGAAGCTTCAAAAATACAAACTTCGGCATTTCAAGCTTAAATGTGCTACGGACGTCCAAAATACATTCCGAACGCGCTCCCAACCCCGAAATCACCTAACGGAGCTAACAGAACCATCAGATTTCCATTCCGAGGTCGTCTTCACACTGTTCTGACTGCGGGCGACTTTCCAACACTTAAGCTCTCATTTAGGGACTAAGTGTCCCAAAACTCTCCGAAACCCCACACCGAATGTCCCGGCAAACCAAAATAGCAGAATAAACTTAGGGGAAGCAGTTAATAGGGGATCGAGGCATGAATTCTAAAAACGACCGGTCGGGTCGTTACAGTCGTGCATCCAATGTTTCATGTGTCCATGCTTCGGAAGTATCACGGTGATCCATCTCATGTATTAGATTTCAGCACTGTCCAGTTGGACAAGGACTTGTCCTATGAGGAGGAGCCGGTAGCTATTCTAGACCGGCAGGTTCGTCAGTTGAGATCGAAGAGTTTTCCTTCTGTTTGTATTCAGTGGAGAGGTCAGCCTGCTGAGGCATCGAACTGGGAGTCCGAGTTTGACATGCGGAGCCGTTATCCCCATCTTTTCCCCGACTCAGGTACTTCCTTCTTATGTCCGTTCGAGGATGAACGGTTGTTTTAGAGGTAGAGAATGTGATTTCCCAAAAAGAGTCGTCACTTGTTTTGGAAATAAAATTAGCGTTGCAAGGTCTCGATTTGCGTGCGCAGTCCGGGTGCGTAGCCGGAGAGCCATTATGTGAAAATCTGTGAAAAATGATACATTTTGACTTTAAAATGAATTTAAGTTGACTTCAATCAACATTTTGGGTAAACGGACCCGGACCCATGATTTGATGATCCCGGAGGATCCGTAGGAAAATATGGCAATTGGGCGTATGCCCGGAATCGAATTCCGGGGTTCCAAGCCCGAGAAATGACTTTCTTAACGAAAATTATTTTCCGGAATATCTATGAACTTTTGAAAATGAAATGTGTTTAAAATTTAATGGAATCGGGCTCGTATTCTGGTTACAGAGCCCTGTACAGGTCTTATATGTGGTTTGAGTCGAGTCTGTGGAATTTGGTAAGAAACGGACTTGAAATGACGTGATGTGACGACCCGACCCGTCGTCACATGAGTTACCGCCCCGTTTCCCTCATTTTTATGTTTCTCTATGCTTCATTATCGGTATTGGAGGCGATCGAGTCGAATTGGATCGGTTCTAGATGGAAATGAGACACTTGGTCTCTTTAAGGAAGGCTTGTTTTGGAAAAGTCAACCGGAAGTTGACTATTTAGTTAGAGGGCTCGGATGTGAATTTCGGTGATTCGGTTAGCTTCGGGGGATGATTTGTGACTTAGGAGTGCGATTGGAATTGAATTTGGAGGTCCGGTGTAGAATTAGGCTTGAATTGGCGAAGGTTGGATTTTGGCGAATTCCGGTTGGTAAGTGAGATTTTGATCCGGGGGTCGGAATGGAATTCCTAGAGTTGCAGTAGCTTCGTTAGGTGATTTTGGATGTGCGGGTAAAATTTCAGGTCATTTGGACGTCGTTTGGTTGGGTTTTTGATCGAATGTGAGTTTC
This sequence comes from Nicotiana attenuata, assembly GCF_001879085.1. Taxonomy (NCBI): domain Eukaryota; kingdom Viridiplantae; phylum Streptophyta; class Magnoliopsida; order Solanales; family Solanaceae; genus Nicotiana; species Nicotiana attenuata. The sequence goes on along the minus strand of NW_017670764.1, from coordinate 13,864 downwards.
GGAAGAATTTGATAAACTTAGGCTTGAATCCGTGGTGAATTGATGATTTTTGTGTTGTCTGACGTGTTTTGATGATTGGAACAAGTTCGTATGAGGTTTTAGGTTGTGTTGGTGTTTTGGTTGAGGTCCCGGGGGCCTCGGGGTGAATTGGAGTGGTTAAAAGAGAGTTTTTGAAGGTTTCTTCAGGTCTGATATTGCTGGTATCTGGTATTTCCGCTTCTGCGGAAATGGACCGTAGAAGCGGTCAGGCGTGGGCTAGGGTAGTTCCGCATAAGCGGAAGTTGGTCGCTTCAGCGGGTCCGCATAAGCGGACAATGTACCGCAGAAGCGGTTTTGAGAGAACCGCAGAAGCGGAGTTCGAGACGCATAAGCGAAGTCTGGATTTTTAAGTGAAGACCGCATAAGCGGATTTTTGGCCAGAGAAGCGGTCCCGCAGAAGCGGAAGAGGGACCGCATAAGCGAAAATCGCTGTTGGCAGAAAGGTTTAAAGGATTTATTTCATCCGCGAGCTCCACCATTTTTCCTCCATTGTTGAGCGAGCTTGGGAGCTATTGACGCGATTTTGTGAGGGTTTTGACTGGAAATCAATTGGAGGTAAGTCCTATGGTCTAGAAACATCATTTTTATTGAAGAATCTACCTTTAATTCTTGGAAGTTGGGTAAAAATTGGAAGAACTAGGGCTTAGGTTTTGGAATGAAAATTTGGGATTTGAGGGGGTATTTGAACTTCGATTTTGGTAAATTAGATATGTATGAACTCGTGGCGAGACGAGGAATCCGGTGATGCGAATTTCGTAATTTTTCGAGAAGTGGGCCCGGGGCTCGGGTTTTGCCAACTTCGTGATTTTTGATAATTTTCGAGTCTTTTCGATTGGGTTATGTTCCCTTAGCCCATTATGATGTATTCCTTGTGGTTTTGACCAGATTCTACGCACGAGGAGGTTGATTTGCGAGGCAAGCGCAAAGCGAGCTAGGATTTCGGCCGGCTTGAGGTGAGTAACAGTTATAAATGACGTTCTGAGGGTTTGAAACCCCGGATTTGCACTATGTGGTGCTATGTTGAGGTGAAACACACAATGTATGATGAGCGTGGGGTTGTTACTCCTGGGGATTCGGAGTCGGTCCATCCCGATTGATGACTCTACTGTATTTTTGGCTGAGACTTAATTAATATCAGTATATTCTGGGCTAGTTGCGATGTTTGGGGCCTTGTGCCGATCTGTAGAACCCTTAGGGGGTACTTTGTACTAGTTGACTTCACTTTACTTGTCGAAATCATACCCTCAGTCATGTTCTTATCTGTTAAACAT
>NW_017670764.1:0-12529 GCF_001879085.1 Nicotiana attenuata | reverse complement strand
AATATTGAAACAGGCTTTAGAAAATTGGCAATCCAATGAGGAACACCTGGGTTGGAAACCCTGTCTTAGCTGAGTGGGCCCGAGAGGCCAAGTCTATATTGACTGAGAGGGGTCAAGGGCCCCATAGTGAGGGTATTTGATATATATACCGGATCGGGTTGCACGTCGCAGCGAAATACATATATACATATATGGATCGGACTGCACGCCGCAGTATTATAGCGCTTGGGCTGTAGGAGCCCCTCCGGAGTCTGCACACCCCCAGTGAGCGCAGTCGACTATTATTATTGGATCGGGCTGCACGCCGCAGAAGTATGTATATATATATATATATATATAATATATAATTATATTATATATATATATATATGGATCGGGCTGCACGCTGCAACAGTATACTGTACGGACCGGGGCTGAGCCGCAGCAGTGTAAGTAAATTACTGGACTCTGAGAGGAGTAAGTGAGTTGTGGACTGGTTTGAGGGATATTCACCTGTTTTCCTCACTTAGCTGATGTTTACTGCATTTGATTTTGATATAGAACTGTGTAGTGTTTTTACGAGTTTTCTTATCTTCAGTCGTTATTTATTCATGTTATTCACTGAGTCGGGAGTACTCACTTTACTCCTGCACCATGTGTGCAGATACAGGTATCCAGGAGGCTCCGTAGAGTGCTTTGCTGTTGCTCAGATTTGATACCGGAGTTAAGCGAGGTAGATGGCATGTGCGTCCGCAGGACCCGATTCCTCCCCTTACCCCCTTTGTTTCGCGCATTTTAGACCTTTACATGTATAGGTACTACTCGGTTGTATTGTTAGAGGCTCTAGACTCGTGACACCAGATCCTTGGGGCATTGTTTTTGGTATTTTGGCTTGTTTCTCCGCCTTGAATTTAGCTATTATCACATATTAGAATCATGCTTAACTGGTAATTTAACTCTTTTATTTGGTAATGTGTTTCGGACCTGGGGTTGAGAGTGTTCAAATGGTCGGCAAGCTTGCTAGCATTGTGTGGCGCCATCACGACCGGGATTGGGTTCGTGACACGTGAATTGGACCGTATTTTTAGAAAATTTGGAAAAAAATTTGAAGTTCTTAAGTAATTTTATGATTTTGATGCTAAATTCATGGTTGTGGATGTTATTTTGGCGATTTTGATCGCATATATATATATATATATATATATATATATATATATATATATATATATATATATATATATATATATATATATGGATCGGGCTGCACGCTGCAACAGTATACTGTACGGACCGGGCTGCACGCCGCAGCAGTGTAAGTAAATTACTGGACTCTGAGAGGAGTAAGTGAGTTGTGGACTGGTTTGAGGGATATTCACCTGTTTTCCTCACTTAGCTGATGTTTACNATTATAGCGCTTGGGCTGTAGGAGCCCCTCCGGAGTCTGCACACCCCCAGTGAGCGCAGTCGACTATTATTATTGGATCGGGCTGCACGCCGCAGCAGTATATATACATATATATATATATATGGTTCGGGCTGCACGCCGCAGCAGTATACTGTACGGACCGGGCTGCACGCCGCAGCAGTGTAAGTAAATTACCGGACTCTGAGAGGAGTAAGTGAGTTGTGGACTGGTTTGAGGGATATTCACCTGTTTTCCTCACTTAGCTGATGTTTACTGCATTTGATTTTGATATAGAACTGTGTAGTGTTTTTACGAGTTTTCTTATCTTCAGTCGTTATTTATTCATGTTATTCACTGAGTCGGAGTACTCACTTTACTCCCTGCACCATGTGTGCAGATACAGGTATCCAGGAGGCTCCGTAGAGTGCTTTGCTGTTGCTCAGATTTGATACCGGAGTTATCGAGGTAGCTGCATGGCGTCCGCAGGACCCGATTCCTCCCCTTACCCCCTTTGTTTCCGCATTTTAGACCTTTACATGTATAGGTAACTACTCGGTTGTATGTAGAGGCTCTAGACTCGTGACACCAGATCCTTGGGCATTGTTTTTGGTATTTGCTATGGTTTCTCCGCATTGATTTAGCTATTATCACATATTAGAATCATGCTTAACTGGTAATTTAACTCTTTTATTTGGTAATGTGTTTCGGACCTGGGTTGAGAGTGTTCAAATGGTCGGGCTTGCCTAGCATTGTGTTGGGCGCCATCACGACCGGGATTGGGGTCGTGACACGTGAATTGGACCGTATTTTAGAAAATTGGAAAAATTTGAAGTTCTTAAGTAATTTTATGATTTTGATGCTAAATTCATGGTTGTGGATGTTATTTTGGCGATTTGATCGCACGAATAAGCCCATATGATTTATTTAGGTTAGCGTGCATGTTTAGTTTGGAGCCCCGAGGGCTCGGGTGAGTTTTGGATAGTGATAGGCGTCGGAGTGTTTTTGGACTTAAAAATCTGGCATTTCTACTGTAGGTGGTGTCTGAGTTTTTAACTCTATGCGATCGCGTGGTAACCCTCGCGAACGCACAGCACAAATTGGAAGGACAATAGGTTTGCACTATGCGAACGCGTAGACTTGGGTGCGAACGCGGAGCTTTGGGAATTTACTCTACGCGAACGCACTGGGTTAGTCGTGAACGCACAGAGTAGGAAGGGGCCTGGGGGCTGGGTAGTTTTAACCCTATGCGAATGTGGCCCTTAGCTCGCGAACGCGTAGGTCAGGAGAGTCAAACCTATGCGATCACATAGGCTTGTCCGCGATCGCGTAGCATATTTTTTGCCCAGTCATTTAAAACAGTAACAGAAACGGGAGTCTTCATAATTTTCACAACTCTTTCACTTAAACTCGAACTTGGGCGATTTTTGAAGAGGGATTTCACCACAAATTCATAGGTATGTAATCTTAGACTCATTTTCTTCAATTTCCATTAGCACCCATTAGATTTGTAGGCCTAAATCATGTTCTTAAGGGTAGAAAATTAGGGATTTGGGTAGAGTTAGGGCTTTTTGTATAATTGGAATTTAGACCTCGTTTTGGGGTCGGATTTTGAAACTAATTACATATTTGGGATCGTGGGTGTATGGGTGATTGGGTTTTGGTCCGAACCTCCTATTTTGACCAAGCGGGCCCGGGGTCGATTTTTGACTTTTGGGAAGAATGATAAGAAATCTATAATTAAACATTGAAATTGGAGTGTTTAGCATTTATTGATGCTATTAAGTCGATTATGTCTAGATACAATTGATTTGGAGCCAAATTCAAAAGGAAAAGCGGTGTTTGAGGCTTGAGTTGGCCGTGGAAGTTCGAGGTAAGTGTTTGGTCTAACCTTAGCTTGAGAGATTAGGAGTCGTGTCTTATTTGCTACGTGTTAACTATGGAGTATGACGTATAGGCATGGTGACGAGTATCTATACGTTGGTGTCAAGCATGCCCGTGAGTCTTGTATTGAAAATTGTTATGACTTTGTTGTGGTTTATTGTGCTTCATATGAGGATTATCACTGTTGGTTCCCTTGCCGGGATGTTGTTGTTTATGATATTGTCTCCCTTGCCGGGATTTTGTTGTTTATGATATTATCTCCCTTGCCGGGATATTGTTGTTACACTCTTGTTCCCTTGCCGAGATTCCTTTATAATTGATTTTGATTTGTAAATGGGATCGGGTGGCATGCCGCCACAGTGATATATGAAATGGGAGCGGGTTGCACGCCTGCAAAAAGATATATGAATGGGAGCGGGTTGCACGCCTGCAACAAGATATATGAAATGGGAACGGGTTGCACGCCTGCAATAAGATATATGCAATGGGAACGGGTTGCACGCCTGCAACAAGATATATATGAAATGGGAACGGGTTGCACGCCTGCAACAAGATATATGAAATGGGATCGGGTTGCACGCCTGCAATAAGAAATAAATGAAAGTGAACATTGTACTTGTTTTCCCTTATTCTTGTTGGTATCTAAATTTTGGTTTTCTTTACGTTCCTCTTTTGGTATTCTGTCGATATCTGATACTCCCCGCAGCATGTTTCCCCCTCCCATCTTTAACTGTGAATATCTGCTTTTATTTTTCTGCCGTATATGATTTTAACTGCACAGGTTTATTTGGTAGTCCTATCCTAGCCTCGTCACTACTTCGCCGAGGTTAGGCTAGGCACTTACCAGCACATGGGGTCGGTTGTGCTGATACTACACTCTACACTGTGTGCAGATATTAATACCGGAGTGTTTGGACCGCAGTGAGGGTGTTGTCTTCAATCCACACAGGCGACCCGAGGTAGTCCTGCAGACGTCCGCGGGCCTTGGCGTCTCCTCCTATCCTTTCTCTTTCTGTTTTCACTTATTCAGAGACAGACTTATGTATTTCCATTCAGCTCTTATTTGTAGTATTCTTAGATGGTCCGTGACTTGTGACACCAAATTCTGGGTAGTATTGTACTTCAGGTTACGTAGCAGTATTTGGTTGGATTATTAAGTTTTTTTTGTCTTCCGCATCTTCTGGTTATTTAATTTATTCCGCTGTTTAATCTCTTATTATTTTGAACTGTTAAAAAGGCTTAATAAAAAGGGTAATGATATTGTAACACTCGGCTTGCCTAGCTTTCACGAGTAGGCGCCATCACGACTCCCCGGGGTGGGAAATTCGGGTCGTGAACAGTTTCATTTGACAACTTTACATTGATGGTTTCTCCTTTGACAAGTTTACATTGTTGTCGTCTCGTTTTAGCAGGCAGTTTGATATAATTAGGGGCCTAAAGCGTAATTACATTTAGAGTCCCATTTTTTACGATAATATAGTTAATTGGTTTAATCAATCTTGAAACGTTGTTGATCTTATGTATTTTTATTTTGAAAAACTTCTTTCCTTTGAGGCATTGTTAGATATTTGAAAAAGAATCAAGTCTTTGTTATATAATTAAGTATATCGATTAGAGTATTATCTTTTAGTTATACTACTTATGTTAACACGTTTAATTCGAAATACAAGTCTAAGTCATCAATATTAGAGTAGCAATTATGCTTTATGTATCATCAAAGGTTAGTGCAATATTTTTTTTTCCTTCAAATTTTCACCATTTAGCAATCTCATTTTTTTTAAATACTAGTATAAGTTTTGGTGGTCAGAAAGGTTAAAAAAATGTAAATGAAGGTTACATTAAATTTAAGAAAATTATAAAAGACATGTTTACTTTATATGAGAGGACTTTTCCATCCCTCAACAGTCACATTAACTTCACAATGATAAATTTTTACTATAAATTTTTTTAAGAAAATATTAACACAAAACCTATATATTCCTTTTAAAAATGGGGCCCCTAGAAATTGGGGGCCTAGGGCATATGCCTTACTTGCGTAGCCTGTGAGCCGACTCTGGTTTTAGCTAATTGAGAATTATGAGATGGGTAAAATAGCTAGGCGTCGTTTGGTACGTTGGATAAGCAAAAATAATCCTGGGATAAACATTTAGTATCGCCCCATCCCTTATTTGGGTACTAATTAGATAAGTTATCACATGATTAAAAATAGTACCATAATAACGTATTCCTGCAAGAGGATGGAATAATAATTCCGGGATAACAAAGTAGTAAAATTTACAATTTCAAAATTAATATAACATACCAAATAGTCAATAAGAAATACACTACTAGAAATCCGGTAAAAAGCGACCACAAAAAGCGACCAAAGTTGGTCGCTTATAGGCCTAAAAGCGACCAAAAAGCGACCAAACATGCCTGGTCGCAATATAGCTGGTCCCTTTATTTTAGTGACCAAAGTTGGTCACTAATTAGCGACCAACTTTGGTCTCTAAGGTAAAGGACCAAATATTCCGGGTAAAGATTATAGCGACCAGCTTTGGTCGCTTTATTATTTTAATAATATAATTTTGACGACCAAAGTTGGTCTCTAAATGTAAAATATATTTTTTTTTATTTATTGTTAATCATAAAAAAGCGACCAACTTTGGTCTCTAATCCAAATATTATATTTTAAAATCTGAAAAATATAGACCAAGGTTGGTCGCTTTTTTATTAATTTTTTAATTTTTTTTAAAATAAGCGACCAACTTTGGTCGCTAATTTCAAGAATTTAATTTTTTTTTTAAATATAAGCGACCAAAGTTGGTCGCTGTATTTCCAGAAATTATTTTTTTTAATGGAATATCGACCAAGGTTGGTCGCTTTTTGAGAATTCTGGGTAAAAAGCGACCAACTTTGCTCGCTATTGCCCAGAAAATTACTTTTTTTAATAGAAAAGCGACCAAAAAGAGACCAAAGTTGGTCGCTTTTCTGGGTATTATTTTGGCAGAAACTGCCTGTTTTGGCAGCTGCACCACCTGGCAGTCATATCAAATCCCTATTACAAGCAACAACAACAACAATACCAACAACAATACCAACAACAACACAACAACAACACAACAACAACAACAACAACAACAACAATACAAAACCAACATTAAAACCAACAAAGTTTTATAGTTCAATAGAACTACCACATTAAGCGAACCAAACTAAGTTAACTCTTATTACAAGCCCATTCGAAAACCGATTCTATTTGTCTAGTTCAAAGTGTATAAAAGTCAATGAGTGTTGTATAATAAAGTCATCAACCCCTTCTACAAAATCCTCCCGCAATCCTAAATTTCAATTCATATCCACAAAAGTCCAATTCATATCCACAAAAGTTCAATTCATATCCTAAAGGCTCAATTCATATCCTAAAAGTTCAATTCATACACAAAAATTTCAATTCATATCCTAAAGGTTCAATTCATATCCTAAAAGTTCAATTCATATACAAAAATTCAATTCATATCCTAAAGGTTCAAATCATACCCACAAAAGTTCAATTCATATCCTAAAATTTCAATTTATAAACTAAAATTCCAAAACATAAACTAAAAGTCCAATTCATATCCTAATTGTTCAATTCCTATCATAAAGGTTGAACTCATACACAAAAGTTCAATTCATATCCTAAAACTTCAATTTATAAACTAAAATTCAATACATAATCGAAATTTTAATTCATATCCTAAAGGTTCAACTCATACCACAAAAGTTCAATTCATATCCTAAAATTTCAATTTATAAACTAAAATTCCAATACATAAACTAAAAGTCCAATTCATATACTAAAGGTTCAATTCATATCCTAAAGGTTCAACTCATATCCACAAAAGTTCAATTCATATCCTAAAATTTCAATTTATAAACTAAAATTCCAATACATAAGCTAAAAGTCCAATGCATATCCTAAAGGCTCAATTCATATCCTAAAATTTCAATTCATACACAAATATTTCAATTCATATCCTAAAGGTTCAACTCATATCCACAAAAGTTCAATTCATATCCTAAAACTTCAATTTATAAACTAAAATTCCAATACATAATCCAAAAATTTCAATTCATATCCTAAAGGTTCAATTCATATCCTAAAGGTTCAACTCATACCCACAAAAGTTCAATTCATATCCTAATATTTCAATTTATAAACTAAAATTCCAATACATAAACTAAAAGTCCAATTCATATCCTAAAGGTTCAATTCATATCCTAAAGGTTCAACTCATATCCACAAAAGTTCAATTCATATCCTAACCCATAATAGGTCATGATGGCGCCTAACACCGTTGTCAGGCTAGCAAATGCGGAATGTGATTAAGCTCTCATTTTACTTTAGCCAAAGACAGTTATACTAGATTTTCGAATTTAAAGATGAGACCACTAAGGATCATAAAGTGCTAAAATAGTGATACAACCCCAAAATAAATGTCTACTACTGTGTGTGCCAGAACCTGGTGTCACAAGCTACGGGCGACTAGTAGAATATACACAAAAGAATAATACACTATCCTGCTGTCTGAATCAGAATAGACAGAAACAAAACAAAAAAAAGTACAAGAAAGGACTTCTTCGGCTGCGGGTCGGCATGAAAGAGAAGCAGCTCACCGTAGAAGTCCCCAATCGTGCTCACTGATGCGCACCGGGATGATGTCCAGATCCACCTGCCTCAAATCCTGTACATTTAAGTACAAAAGCATAGTATGAGTACATAAACCACATGTACTCAGTAAGTATCCCGTCTAATCTCGAAGAAGTAGAGACGAGAGGTCGACTTGATACTTACTAAGGTCAAGATAATATAATAATAAAGTGAGATATACAGCATGAAGAATTTCCAATAACACAAGTTTAAGAGAAAAGTCATATTCATGTTCTTGACATAATTAAACTACAAGTTTTCCCTTTTTCATATTAAACAAGTGATCATGTCATATCTAAATGTAAGCATATAAATCATACACAATCATGCCGAGGTCGACGGCCCGCTCCAACAGAAAATAAATTGTGCACTGCCGAGGGTCGAGCGGCACGAACCATAGATGCATCTATTATCACCGAGGCGATCGGCCTGATCCATAATCATCAAGAAAATATCAAGAAAAGCACATAAGGCTCAATTACATACAAGGAATTCCTACCAAGGCTCAACAACTCTTACGTTCACTTTTCATTTCCTCAAGTCTCTAGCAAATCAAAATGATCATATTGGCAATTTAAAATAAGAGATATTCCCCAATTAGATATGACGTGGGTCCTAAACTACCCGAACAATTATCATATAGTAGCTACGCACGGACTCTCGTCACCTAGTACGTATGTAGCCCCCGCATTTAGCAACAATTACTCATTTAAAATTCTATGGGGACAATTCCCTCTTACAAGGTTAGAAAGGAGACTCACCTCGCTCCAAAGTGCACTCCCAATGTCCAAGAACGAGCCCAAGTCCTTAATTCGAAGCCGGACAATCCCAAACTAATCAAACGAAGTAAGAACTAGTAAATAAAGGCTTACAAGGTTGAATTCTAGCTATTTAAGCAATTTCCTAACCATTAACACAAGTTTCCTAAATTCCGACCCCGGGCCCACGTGCCCGGATTCCGAGATTCTTCGAAGGAAGTTGTTCTCTAGCACCTAAGGATCACAAATATATGATTTCTAGTTCACTACATGGCAAATTATGTGATAAAACCTTAGTTTTCATTAAACCCTAGGTCTAGCTCGAATCCCTTGATTTTACCTAATTTTTAGTGTAAATCTACCTAATGTTTATGTATTTGAACTAAAAATGAGTGGGGATTACTTACCTTGCGATGTTATGTTGAAACCTCCTCTTTGGAATCACCAAAATCGCCTAAGTCTTGAGAGTAATGTGGAAGAAATGAGTTTGGGTTCGTATTAATGAACCCTTCTGCCCCCAGTGATTTCCGCTTCTGCGGAAGGAATCCTGCTGCTGCGGACATGAGCTGCTTTTGCGAAAATGGGCAAGGGGGCCTGGGCCGCTTCTGCGGTCATAACCTCGCTTCTGCGAGGCCGTTTAAGCGGAAAGCCCATCGCTTCTGCGGTTCTGGGCCTGGGCGGATGGACCGCTTCTGCGGTCAGGGGTCCGCTCCTGCGATTTTCCCTGGGCCTGGCCCCTTCCGCTTCTGCGATAAAACGACCGCTTCTGCGGTCTCGCTTCTGCGGTCCAAGAGCCGCAGAAGCGGTTATGACAGAAGCAGCAGATAAGGTTTTTCCTAAGTTTTCAACTTCACTCGAACCTCGACCATTTGACGCTCGGGGCTCCCGGGCCCCGCCCGAATATACCGACAAGTCTGAAATCACGAGGCGGACCTACTCGAGCCCTCGAAACGCTTAAAACAACGCTAAATCAGGGGATCAACCCCAAAACCAAATGATTCAAATCATTGAACCTTCAAGTTCTAAATTTCCTCCTAACGGGTCAAAACGCCCTTAAACCACTCGGATTGACACCAAATTTTACAGGTAAGTCTTAACTGATATTTCGGACTTGTACCAAGTTTCAGAATCGAAATTCGAACCCGATACCTAGGAATACAATAATTTCTTAGTTTATTTAAATCTTAGAAACTTAAACTTAACAATTTCATATAAAAATTCATTACTCGGGCTAGGGACCTCGGAATTCGATTCCGGGCATACGCCCAGGTCCCATATTTCCCCACAGACCCTCAGAAATTGCCAAATCACGATTCCGCGCCCGTTTCCCCAAAATGTTGACCGAAGTCAAACTTGGCCTTTTTAAAGAAACTTAAAGAAGCAACTAGGCTTATTCTTGCTCAAAGCTCTTCTAACTTCCGAACCACCCGTCCCCGCAAGTCATAAATTAGCTAAAGCAAGTGCGGAAAGTATTATTTAAGGGAACGGGATTCGAAATTGCAAAACGACCAGTCGGGTCGTTACATTCTCCACCTCTTAAACAAACGTTCGTCCTCGAACGGACATAGAAAAGTACCTGGACTGCTGAACAAGTGGGGATATCGGCTCCGCATGTCCTCCTCGGACTCCCAGGTCGCCTCCTCGACCGGTTGGCCCCTCCACTGGACTCTTACCGCAGAAATCCTCTTGGACCTCAACTGGCGATCCAAACATCTAGCAACATACTCCACTATGTCCTTCTTCATCCTCCGCCACTAGTAGTGCTGCCTCAAGTCAGGATACATCTTCGTGGCACCTGGATGAATGGAGTACCTCGAACTGTGGGACTCCTCTAGAATCCTCTCTATCAAGCCATCAACATTAGGAACACATACATGGCCCTACAGCCGTAACACACCATCCTCGCCAATAGAAATCTCCTTGGCACCTCCCTGAAGTACCGTCTCTATGAGAACTGCCAAATGTGGATCATCGAGTTGTCGGGCCTTAATCTCCCCCAACAACGAAGACTGAGCAACCACACATGCTAGGACCCGGCTGGGCTCTAAAATATCCAATCTCACAAGTCTGTTAGCTAAGGACCGGATGTCCAAAGCTAATGGTCTCATCTCGGCCGGAATGAACGCCAAGCTACCCATACTCTCCGCCTTTCTGCTCAAGGCATCCGCGACCACATTCGCCTTACCTGGATGATAAAGAATGGTAATGTCATAATCCTTTAGTAGCTCAAGCCACCTGCGCCGCCTCAAATTAAGATCCCTCTGCTTGAACAAATGCTGCAAGCTGCGATGGTATGTATAGACCTAACATGACGCTCCATATAAATAATGCCTCCATATCTTAAGAGCATGAACAATCGCCGCCAACTCTAGATCGTGCACAGGGTAATTTTTCTCATGAACCTTCAGCTGACGTGAAGCTTATGCAATAACTCGCCCCTCCTGCATCAATACACATCCCAAGCCAACGCGAGAAGCGTCGCAATACACTGTATACATCCCTGAATTGGAAGGCAATACAAGAACAGGTGCCGTGGTCAAGGCTGTCTTGAGCTTCTGGAAGCTCTCCTCACAATCGTCGGACCAACAGAATGGAGCACCCTTTTGGGTCAATCTGGTCAGAGGTGATGCAATAGATGAGAAGCCCTGCACAAATCGCCGGTAATAACCTGCTAACCCTAAGAAACTCCTGATCTCGGTCACTGAAGTAGGACGTGGCCAACTCTGAACTGCCTCAATCTTCTTGGGGTCCACTTTAATACCCTCTCCTGACACTACATGCCCCAAGAATGCTACTGACTCTAGCCAAAACTCGCACTTGGAGAACTTAGCATAAAGCTTCTGCTCTCGCAAGGTCTGAAGCACTACTCTCAAATGCTGCTCGTGCTCCCCCAGGCTATGCGAGTATATCAAGATATCGTCAATGAAGACGATAACAAAGGAATCAATATAGGGCCCGGACACCCTATTCATCAAGTCCATAAATGCTGGAGCATTAGTCAAGCCAAATGACATCACCAGGAACTCATAGTGGCCATATCTAGTTCTGAATGCGGTCTCCGGGACATCTGAATCCCGAATCTTCAGCTGATGATACCCTGACCTCAGGTAAATTTTAGAGAACACCCTAGCACCCTGCAGCTGGTCAAACAAATCATCAATACGGGGCAATGGATACTTGTTCTTGATGGTGACTTTGTTCAACTGGCGGTAATCAATGCACATCCGCATAGTCCCATCCTTCTTCTTTACAAATAGCACTGGTGCACCCCAAGGCGATACACTGGGCCTAACAAACCCCTTTTCTAGCAACTCCTCCAACTGCTCCTTCAGCTCCCTAGGAGCCATACGGTACGGAGGGATAGAGATAGGCTGAGTGCCTAGAGCCAAATCAATAGAGAAATCAATATCAAGATCCGGAGGCATGCCAAGAAGATCAGAAGGAAAAACATCGGCGAACTCTCGGACTACTGGCACTGAATCAATCGTCGGAGACTCTGCGGTGGTGTCTCGAACATAAGCTAAGTAGGCCAAACACCCCTTCTCAACCATGTGTTGAGCCTTCAGGAAGGAAATGACCCTGCTAGGTGTATCCACAGTGGAACCCCTCCACTCCAATCTCGGCAACCCTAGCATCGCTAGAGAAACAGTCTTGGCATGGCAATCTAGAACGGCGTGATATGGAGATAACCAATCCATGCCCAGAATAACCTCAAAATCGATCATATCGAGCAACAGGAGATCTGCTCTAGTCTCAAGACCACAGAAAGTAACCACACAAGATCGGTAGACCCGGTTCACAACAACAGAATCGCCCACAGGAGTGGACACATAA
>NW_017670763.1:443433-463202 GCF_001879085.1 Nicotiana attenuata | reverse complement strand
ATGGGATTGAAGTAGACAAAGCTAAGATTGAGGTGATTTCAAGGCTTTCTCCCCCACTTCTGTCAAAGGGGTGAGAAGGTTTCCTTGGGCATGCTGGGTTCTACCGGCGGTTTATCAAAGATTTCTCGAAGGTTGTGAATCCCCTTTGCAAGTTGCTAGAGAAAGATGCTAAGTTTGTTTTTGATGAAAAATGCATGGAGGCCTTTGAACTTTTAAAGCATAAGTTGACAACTACCCCGATCATTACCGCACCCAATTGGAGCTTGCCTTTCGAGCTCATGTGCGACGCGAGTGATGTTGCGGTTGGGGCAATTTTGGGTTAAAGAGTGAACAAAATATTTCATCCCGTGTACTATGCAAGCAAGACTATGAATGAAGCTCAACGGAACTACACGGTGACGGAGAAGGAATTGTTGGCTATTGTGTTCGCCATGGAAAAATTTTGGCCATGTCTTATGGGGGCCAAGGTCATAGTGTACACCGACCATGCCGCCCTTAGGTATTTGATGACCAAGAAAGATTCCAAGGCAAGGTTGATGCGATGGGTGTTACTTCTTCAAGAGTTTGATTTGGAAATAGTGGACCGGAAAGGTAGTGAGAACCAAGTTGCGGATCATTTGTCCCGCTTGGAGGAGGAGGGAAGGCCGTGTGATGGCTTGAGATCAATGAAACTTTCCCCGATGAGCAACTACTTTCTGTGTCAATGTGTGATATGCCATGGTTTGCGGATATTGCTAATTTCATTGTGACTGGCATCATCCCGTGTGAGCTCTCTTCTAACCAAAGGAAGAAGCTCAAACGGGATAGTTTGGATTTCTATTGGGATGATCCGTACTTGTTTAAGATTTGCACGGATGGTGTGATTCGAAGGTGTGTCCCGGAGGGTGAGCAATTGAGTATTTTGGAGGCTTGTCATTCCTCCCCCTATGGTGGCCATCATGGAGGGGTGAGGACGGCTTCGAAAGTTTTGAGTTGTGGTTTCTATTGGCCAACCTTGTTCAAAGATGCAAGTGATTTAGTGAAAAGATGTGATCAATGCCAACGAGCGGGCGGGATTTCCAAGAAAGACGAGATGCCTCTTAACACAATTCTTGAGGTTGATATCTTTGATATTTGGGGTATTGATTTTATGGGCCCTTTTGTTAGCTCGTGTGGGAACACTTACATTCTTGTAGCAGTGGATTATGTGTCAAAATGGGTTGAGGCCGTGGCCTTGCCCAACAATGAAGCTAGGAGTGTGGTGGCATTTCTTAAAAAGAGCATTTTCACAAGGTTTGGTACACCCCGGGCAATCATTAGTGATGGAGGATCGCATTTTTGTAATAGAGCTTTTGAAGCTTTGCTTCCAAAGTATGGTGTCAACCACAAAGTCTCTACACCTTATCATCCTCAAGCAAGTGGCCAAGTTGAAGTGTCTAACAGGGAGATCAAGAGCATTTTATCCAAAATTGTCAATGCTAATAGGACCGATTGGTCTAAAAAGTTAGATGATGCTCTATGGGCGTACCGGACCGCTTACAAGACCCCAAATGGTATGTCACCGTATCGGTTGGTGTTTGGGAAAGCATGTCACCTACCAGTGGAATTGGAGCATAAGGCTATGTGGGCCTTGAGGAAGCTTAATCTTGAGTGGGATGTTGCGGCCAATCTTTGTGTTGAACAACTCAATGAACTTGATGAATTTCGGTTCCATGCATACTCTAGTTCGTCCTTATATAAGGACAAGATGAAGTACCTTCATGACAATTATGCTCGTGGAAAGGAGTTCAAAGTTGGTGATTTGTTCCTCTTGTTCAACTCCCGTCTAAGGTTGTTTCCCGGAAAGCTGAAATCAAAGTGGAATGGGCCATTTGAAGTTGTATGTGTAACCCCATTTGGTGCTCTAGATTTGAAGAACAAGAGTGGTGAAGTCTTTAGGGTGAACGGGCACCGTGTCAAGCATTATCTTGGGAAGTTTGATGATAGCCATGTGGTGGCTGTTGTTCATTTGAAATGATGTGATGGTAACCCGCGTCGTGCCGCGACGTTAAATCAGGCGCTTCTTGGGAGGCAACCCATGTCTTTTTCTTCTTGTTTTCTTTGATTTTCTTTGTAGTTTAGGTTTGATTTTTGGACTAATTGGTTGTAAGATGTTGCAGGGATTGTGTTGATGCAGTGCAAAACATTTTGGAAAAATTGAATAGTCTCTGAAGTTGCCAGTGCGGCCGCATTGCACTTTGTGCGGTCCGCACTGGTGAAAGCCAAGTGAGGTGCTCTCTGAAGTTTGCCACCGCGGCCGCATCCCATTTAGTGTGGACCGCGGTGGACCTCCGCGGTCGCGGTCTGTTTTGTGCGGGCCGCGGAGGTTGCCTTCTCAAACTTCTTCTGAACAAACCCAGCGCGGTCCGCGGTTCGTTTTGTGCGGCCGCGCTGGTAGGTAAGGCTTGGTCCCACACCTTTCTCTATATATAGACCTCAAGGGTCTCCTTTTACCCTTTTCGAACCCTAAACTCTCAGAGCTCCTTTTTACTGTTCATCCTCTCTTTTGACCGTAACTCTTGCTTAGTGTGATTACTTGCATTACATATACACATCTGGTAACATCTCAATCATCTCTTTGTGCGTAATTTTAGTTTTTGTTTCATTTACAATATCCCATAACTTCTTCTTCTTCTTCCTATTTTTCTCTATTTGTTAGCGTAGGTTCGTGTATCTGTTTATTTTTGTGTGCCTAAAGAGTATTATTAACTGGGTAAATTGAGTAGGAACAAAGTTAGGTGAAAACTTGAACAATATTGCAAAAATTAGAAACCCTAACTCAGTGCCTTGACTTAGCACTCTCTGCGGACTGCGGTCTCTTTAGTGTGGTCCGCGGTGCCCTGATGTGGTCCGCAGTAGAACTTTGTGCGGACCGCAGTGCTTATGTTCTGAAAGTTGAACTGTGCCTAGCGCGGCCGTATTGCACTTTGTGCGGTTCGCGCTGACCCACTGTGGCCGCGATACCACTTTGTGCGGTCCGCGGTGGGGAGATTCAGAGAGGTGGTTTTCTAGACCCTGCCCCAATGCGGACTGCGGTGGCTTTTATGCGGTCCGCGGTGCCTCCTGTGCGGCCGCACTCCTTTTTGTGCGGGCCGCGGTGTACTGTTTCTGCAACCTTTTTCTACAACTGTTGGCTTCTATTTTGCGATTCATTTTCCACAACTGATTCACTGCCTGTGCTTATACTAACAAAGCTAGATATGTGTGATTGAAGATAATGGTTAGACAACAAGGAGGCAAAGGAACAAAACAACCCGGGAGAGGTGATACCTCCCGAGGGGGCAAAGGAAAGAGAGTAGTCAAACTCACTCCCCAAGCTCGGAAAAACATAAAACAAATCCGCAAGTTGATAAAAGCCGCAGATAGAGTTGCTTCCCATTCCTCGGGGAGTGAGTATGTGCCCTCTCAAGACATCTCCTAAGACTCAATCCCAACTCATATAGTCACCAACCTCCAACTGACTGATGATACTCCTCCACCATCACCCACTGTCCGACAGCCAATCAATGTTGCGCATGAGTCATCTGAGGGCTCGGCATCAGGTAGTGGGGACTACTCCACCTCCCCCACAGCTTCTTTGTCTGGGGAGAGTGCAGAAGGAGGCAAGGAGGAGGTTCAGGGTGCTAGAGAGGTGCAGGGGGGGTGGTGAACCTCAGGTTGGGGGTGTTGAACGAACTAGAAATCCCACAGCTTGGGAGGATAGGTTCGTCAGTCAGGTGGCGTTCCCAAGTTTAAGGAATGGTGGCCACTACGAAAGCTGATTCTTGAGAGCAGCTTTATTGAGCGAGACCTTCTACCCCTACACCCAAATGTGCATAGACAGTTTCAAACTCGATTGGGTTGGGCGCATTTTCGGAGTGAATGTGTAAAGGCGAATGAGCACATGGTCAAGGAGTTCTATAGCAATGTGGCCCACATCTGGAAGGGCACTAAAGTGACCAAAGTGCGGAACAAAAAGGTGGTATTGATTGGGAAGGCACTCAATGAATACTTGGGGTTCGATGACAAAGATGAGACCCTTTATAATAAAAAGTTGGCAATGGGCGAAGAGGTTCGTCCGTGGTTAGCTTCATACCTGGCAATCCCGGGTACTGTTCCAGAGTGGTTGCAAGCAGGGACCAAAATATTTCGGAAGACCTTTAACTTTGAGGCTAGGGGGTGGTTGACTTTTGTGTGCAGTCGGCTTGACCCCATTACCCATGATCAGACTATTCCACTTGCCCGGGCTGTTCTTGTTGCATCTATTATGGCGGGATATCCTATCAACGTGGGCAATGTTATGTCCCGCTCATTTCTGCAGTAGGGCTTGAGCATGACCGGAACTATCTTTTTCCCAACACCCTCACTATGTATTTCCGGGACCTAGAGGTAGAGAAGAGACCTTTTGATATCAAGGTCAAACCTGTGGCTCCGTTTTCGTGGTACAGTTTGAAGGGGCCAGACAACCCCAAGGACAAGAATTACAAGCCGCCTTCCTCTGCTCCAACTGGCCAGTCTGAAGAGCCGGTTGCGGTAGAGCCCTCCACTGAGCCTGCCTCCACCACTATTGAGTTGCCTTCTGGACCTTCCACTACTGCTGGTCCTTCTACTTCAGCTGGCCCGGGGAATCCGTCTTCCCGGGCCCATCCTATCACTGCCCACCAGCTGAGCCAGGCACTTCATAGCTTGAACAACTGGATGTCAGCTGCATCATCCAAGTTGTCTACACTATCTTCTACCATTGCGGCTCAGTCAGCACCACAGCCAGCACAGATTCCACAGTCCATTGAGGACACATTGAAGAAGATCCTGGAGACCCAGGTAAAGATCATCAGGATTTAGGATGCCTTGTCTAAGGCAGTGGATTCACACGGCAAAGCTCTAAAGGAGCTTGCCAGGGAGCACAAGAAATTGCAAAAACACTGGCTTCTAAGGAGTCTGTGAAGGAGCTTAGAGCAGATGTGGGTGAGCTGAAGGCTGACTCATTACCTTTAGACTTGCTATTTGGGGATCCAGCTCCAGCAGCAGTACCAGCAGCAGAGCCACAGCAGGAGCAGACACAAATGCTTCCTAGGGGGAAGAGGAAGCTCCCTAGTGCAGATGAGGCGATCATCCAGTTGGCAGACCCACCGGAGGCCTCCTCTAGTCAGCCATAGGATGCCCCTGATATTCAGCCTGTCCAGATCCAGGCCCCAGTCCCAGCAGCTGAGCAGCAGGAGACTGGGAACCAGTCTGAGGTTCCCGCGCATACAGAGGACCCGGGGACCACTCATGATCCTATGCAGATGGACGAGGCTTAGGGAGTCTTCATATCCTTTACTTATTACATTTCGGTGCTTATTTTGTTAGTTGGCATTAGGGACAATGCCAGCTTTTATTCGAGGGGGTGCGCCCTTCATTTTTGGATGACTGTAAATATTGATACTATTTTATGCTTTCTTGATTTTTCATTTGGTCTGTATATAAATTTACATTTAGTTACTTTCATCGTACTTTTTATCTTCCTTTGGGTCTGTATATTAAGTTACATTTTTGTATATATTCATCCCCCGTTGTATATTCATTCCCCGTTTGTACATATTCATTCTATTTTCTATTTTTCGTAAAAAAAAATTCGTTTTTAGCTTCTTATATAGGCTCGTAGCTTTTTCCTTTGTTTTGACGCTTTTAATAAGCCTTTGGTTTTCTTAATGTCACGGTTCTTTCCAAAGGTGGAGTATTGTGTGAACCGGGTGGCTCTTCCCAATGATAGATGGCGTGACAACCTTCTTAAGGGTTTGAGTCCGTTTTTTTTGTTTTTCTTGTTTTTGGTAGTTTTTAGTTAAGGGTACCTCAAGCAAAGCTTCACTTGGGCTTAACACATTTGCCTTTGATCCCATGGTCAAAGACAAGTGGTTGTCTTTAAGATGGTGAAAGTAGCGACCTTGAGACTCTTGAGTTGACCAAACAATCATCATGTGGTCTTTCGGACCATTGTGTGCTCAAATCGTGTCTAAGGTTGTTTTGGGCCCCCGACTCTATGTCTTTAGCAATCACCTAGCTTGTGTAGTGAAAAATCAAATTGCGAGTCCAAGTCCCGAGCCATCGGTCTAGAACTTGCCCTGAATGTTAGTTGAGGCAAAACCTTGAGTGAAATTTGACTTGAGAAGTGATTATAGGCTCTCCTTGATCCAAATGATAGTTGAGCAAATTCCATCGCCTACCAATGATATGATCCCTAGTTAACCCCTTTTGAGCCTTAGACCTTTTTCTTTCAAGAACTATGTTACAAGCCTATACCCGTCCTAAATTATACCCTCTTTTGGTACCTGATCTTTCCTTGAGCAATGGCAAAAGTATAAGTTTGGGGGGAGAGACGAGAAAGGGAACAATGTGGTAAAAGGTACAAAAGCGAAGAAAAGGAAGCCAATGAAAAAGACAAAAAGAAAGCCCAATGTGAAAATGATCTCAAAGGGATTCAAGAAAAGCAAAGAAAGAAAGACGTGGAATGTTGAAAAAGGAGAAATGGTTTGAAACGCAAAAGAAAGAGTGACAATGTGTCTCTCTAACCCCTTAGAAAGAAGTAAATGACTCAAAGAGTCAAGCGAATTGTGCCAAATGAATTAAAAGAAGTGCTTAAGGGAAGATGGAACCCACTTGAACAAAAACATGACCTACCCTAAACCAAAAGCCTTCACAATGACTCCACAAAAGCCCTATATGATCTTAAGTTGAATGAAGCTTACATTAGTGGATACTTACATAAGGGGCAAGCATATGGTACTTAGAGCCGGACTTGTGACTTTTTCTTGAGAGAGATGAGTGAATTCCCATTAACCTCGGTTTGTGTGTCAATACTCTAAAAGGTGAGGTCTGCTTAGAAAAAATTGAGGATGTGTGAGTTTGGGTTCCACAGCCACCAAAGTAATTAAGAGAGTTCCTTGATGTAATGAGTCAACTCTTGAGGCTCTTGTGTCACACTTGATCCATGGTCTTTCAAAGTTTATATGTTGTTGATGATTCATTCGTATTGAGGGCAATTGTTAGTCCCAATTGATGCTTGTTGAGGTTACTTTAGGATAGCTGGAAATTCTTGGATTTTACTTTAAGGGATGGATCTTATTTTTTTTGCTTGAGGACAAGCAAAGGTTTAAGTTTGGGGGAGTTGATAAGTAGGGATTTTAACGTGTTTTATGCTCCTACTTGCCTATGCTTTGAATATAAATTGTTACAAAATAGTCCCAAAAGGCTCATAAGTTGTGCTTGATTGCAGGTTTGATCGACAAAGTGACGAAATGCCAAGGATCGGCTCAAAAAGGAGTGAAACCTGCTCAAGTATCAAAGACCAAGAAAACTGAGGGCAAACAAGCCTAGNAAGACCACTTTCACATGGCCATATGGTACATTTGCTTTCTCCCGGATGCCATTCGGGTTGTGCAATGCTCCGGCGACCTTCCAATGTTGCATGATGGCTATTTTCACCGACATGGTGGAAGACATATTGGAGGTCTTTATGGATGATTTTAGTGTGGTTGGTGATTCCTTTGAAGAGTGCTTGGGAAATTTGGATAGAGTCTTGGCACGATGTGAAGAAACTAATCTCGTTCTCAATTGGGAAAAATGCCATTTTATGGTTGAAGAAGGTATAGTGTTGGGTCATAAGATTTCTAAGCATGGGATTGAGGTAGACAAGGCTAAAATCGAGGTGATTTCGAGGCTTCCTCCCCCCACTTCTGTCTAAGGGGTGAGGAGTTTCCTTGGGCATGTCGGGTTCTACCGGCAGTTTATCAAAGATATCTCGAAGGTTGTAAATCCCCTTTTCAAGTTGCTAGAGAAAGATGCTAAGTTTTTTTGATGAAAAATGCATGGAGGCCTTTGAACTTCTAAAGCACAAGTTGACCACCACCCCGGTCATTACCGCACCCAATTGGAGTTTGCCCTTCGAACTAATGTGCGATGCAAGCGACGTTGCGGTTGGGGCGGTGTTGGGCCAACGAGTGAGAAAAATGTTCCATCCCGTGTAATATGCAAGTAAGACTATGAATGAATCTCAACGGAATTACACGGTGATGGAGAAGGAATTGTTGGCTATTGTGTTCGCCATGGAAAATTTTTGGCCATATCTTATGGGGGCCAAAGTCATAGTGCACACCGACCATGCCGCCCTTAGGTATTTGTTGACCAAGAAAGATTCCAAGGCAGGATTGATGAGATGGGTATTACTTCTTCAAGAGTTTGATTTGGAAATAGTGGACCGGAAAGGTAGTGAGAACCAAGTTGCGGATCATTTATCTCGCTTGGAAGAGGAAGGAAGTCCGTGTGATGGCTTGGAGATCAATAATACATTCCCCGATGAGCAACTACTTTCTGTGTCAATGTGTGATATGCCATGGTTTGCGGATATTGCTAATTTCATTGTGACTGGCATCATCCCTGGTGAGCTCTCTTCTAACCAAAGGAAGAAGCTCAAAAGGGATAGTTTGGATTTCTACTGGGATGATCCGTACTTGTTTAAGATTTGCACGGATGGTGTGATTCGAAGGTGTGTCCCGGAGGGTGAGCAATTGAGTATTTTAGAGGCTTGTCATTCCTCCCCCTATGGTGGCCATCATGGAGGGGTGAGGACGGCTTCGAAAGTTTTGAGTTGTGGTTTCTATTGGCCGACATTGTTCAAAGATGCAAGTGATCTAGTGAAAAGATGTGATCAATGTCAACGAGCGGGCGGGATTTCCAAGAAAGATGAGATGCCTCTGAACACAATTCTGGAAGTTGATATCTTTGATGTATGGGGTATCGATTTTATGGGCCCTTTTGTTAGCTCGTGTGGGAACACTTACATTCTTGTAGCGGTTGATTATGTGTCAAAATGGGTTGAGGCCGTGGCCTTGCCCACCAATGAAGCTAGGAGTGTGGTGTCATTTCTAAAGAAGAGTATTTTCACAAGGTTTGGTACACCCCGGGCAATCACTAGTGATGGAGGATCGCATTTTTGTAATAGAGTTTTTGATACCTTTCTATCCAAGTATGGTGTCAACCACAAAGTCTCTACACCTTATCATCCTCAAGCTAGTGGCCAGGTTGAAGTGTCTAACAGGGAGATCAAGAATATTTTGTCCAAGACCGTAAATGCCAATAGGACCGATTGGTCTAAAAAGTTGGATGATGCTCTATGGGCTTACCAGACCGCTTACAAGACCCCAATTGGTATGTCACCGTATCCGTTGGTGTTTGAGAAAGCATGTCATCTACTAGTGGAGTTGGAGCATAAGGCCATGTGGGCTTTGAGGAAGCTTAATCTTGAGTGGGATGTTGCGGCCAATCTTCGTGTTGAACAACTCAATGAGCTTGATGAATTCCGGTTCCATGCATACTCTAGTTCGTCCTTATATAAGGACAAGATGAAGTACCTTCATGACAAATATGCTCGTGGGAAGGAGTTCAAAGTTGGTGATTTGGTGCTCTTGTTCAATTCTCGTCTAAGGTTGTTTCCGGGAAAGCTGAAATCTAAGTGGAGTGGTCCATTTGAAGTTGTGTGTGTGACCCCATTTGGTGCTCTAGATTTGAAGAACAAAAGTGGTGAAGTTTATAGAGTGAATGGTCACTGTGTCAAGCATTATCTTGGGAAGTTTGATGATAGCCATGTGGTGGCTGTTGTTCATTTAAAATGATGGGATGGTAACCCGCATCGTGCCGCGACGTTAAATCAGGCGCTTCTTGGGAGGCAACCCATGTCTTTTTCTTTTTGTTTTCTTTGATTTTATTTGTGGTTTAGGTTTGATTTTTGGACTAATTGGTTGTGAGATGTTGTAGGGATTGTGTAGATGCAGTGCAAAACATTTTGGAAAAATGGAACAGTCTCTGAAGTTGCCAGTGCGGCCGCATTCCATTTTGTGCGGTCCGCACTGGTGGAAGCCAAGTGAGATGCTCTTTGAAGTTTGCCACCGCGGCCGCATTCCATTTAGTGCGGTTCGCGGTGGCCTTCCGCGGTCGCGGTCCGTTTTGTGCGGACCGCGGAGGTTGCCTTCTCAAACTTCTTTTGAACAAATCCAGCACGGTCCGCGGTCTATTTTGTGCGGCCGCGCTGGTAGGTAAGGCTGGGTCCCACATATTTTTCTATAAATAGACCTCAAGGGTCTCCTTTTACCCTTTTCGAACCCTAAACTCTCAGAGACTAGGAAATCACTGTTCATTTTCCCCTTTCCTCGTAATAGCTTATTTGCACTGTGTGTCTTCACTCCTTATCAATATCTGGTAATATTTCATCCATTTTTCTATGTTTAATTTCATATTTTCATGCCCAGTAGCCCATAGCTTCTTCTTCTTCCCATTTGTCTTTAATTATTAGCTTAGGTTAGTGTAAATCTTGGTTTTTGTGTGTTTGGTGAACTTGTTGGATTGGGTAATTGAGTAGGGACAAACTCTAGGTAAACACTTGAACAAATTTGCAAAAACATTGGAAACCCTAACTCAGTGCCAGGATTGGACATCCACCGCGGACTGCGGTCGTGATTGTGCGGTCCGCGGTGGCTTCATCGCGGCCGCATTACCACTTCGTGCGGACCGCGGTGATGAGATTCAGAGAGGTGTCCACAGTCCAGCGCGGCCGCACTTCATTTTGTGCGGTCCGCACTGGCCCACCGCGGCCGCGATACCATTTTGTGCGGGCCGTGGTGGTGAGATTCAGAGAGTATGTTTGGGAGACCTTATACTTGTGTGGACCGCATTCCTTTTTGTGCGGGCCGCGGTACACTGTTTCTGCAACCTTTTTCTGTAACTTTTGGGCTTCTGTTCTGTAATTCATTTTCCACAACTAATTCACTGCCTCTGCTGACACTAACAAAGCTAGACGTGTGTGCTTGCAGACAATGGTGAGACAACAAGGAGCAAAGGAACAAAACAACCCGGGAGAGGTGATTACTCCCAAGGGGTAAAGGAAAGAGAGTAGTCAAACTCACTCCCCAAGCTCGGAAAAACATAAAACAAACCCACAAGCTGATAAAAGCCGCAGATAGAGTTGCTTCCCATTCTTCGGGGAGTGAGTATGTGCCCTCCCAAGACATCTCCTCAGACTCAGTCCCAACTCATATCGTCACCGACTTTCGATTGACTGATGATACTCCTCCGCCATCACCCACTGTCCGACAGCCAATCAATGTTGTGAATGACTCATCTGAGGGCTCGGCATCCGGTAGTGGGGACTACTCCACCTCCCCCACACCTTCATTGTCTGGGGAGAGTGCAGAAGGAGGCGAGGAGGAGGTTCAAGGTGCTAGAGAGGTGCAGGGGGGTGGTGAACCTCAAGTTGGGGGTGTTGAACGAACTAGAAATCCCACAGCTTGGGAGGATAGGTTCGTCAGTCAGGTAGCGTCTGATTCTTGAGATGAGTTTTATTGAGCGAGACCTTCTACCTCTACACCCAAATGTGCATAGACAGTTTCAAACTCGAGTGGGTTGGGCACATTTTCGGAGTGAATGTGTAAAGGCGAATGAGCACATGGTCAAGGAGTTCTATAGCAATGTGGCTCACATCTTGAAGGGTACTAAAGTGACCAAAGTGCGGAACAAAAAGGTGGTATTTACTGGGAAGGCACTCAATGAATACTTGGGGTTTGATGACGAAGATGAGACCCTTTATAATGAAAAGTTGGCAATGGGCAAAAAGGTTCGTCCGTGGTTAGCTTCATACCTGGCAATCTCGGGTACTGTTCCAGAGTGGTTGCAAGCAGGGGCCAAAATATTTCGGAAGACCTTTAACTTTAAGGCTAGGGGGTGATTAACTTTTGTGTGCAGTCGGCTTGACCCCACTACCCATGATCAGACTATTCCACTTGCCCGGGCTGTTCTTGTTGCATCTATTATGGCAGGATATCCTATCAACGTGGGCAATGTTATGTCCCGTGTCATTTCTGCAGTAGGGCTTGAGCATGATCGGAACTATCCTTTTCCCAACACCCTCACTATGTATTTCGGGGACCTAAAGGTGGAGAAGAGACCTTTTAATATCAAGGTCAACCCTGTGGCTCCGTTTTCGTGGTACAGTTTGAAGGGGCCAGACAACCCCAAGGACAAGAATTACAAGCCGCTTGCCTCTGCTCCAACTGGCCAGTCTGAAGAGCCGGTTGCGGTAGAGCCCTCCACAGAGCCTGCCTCCACCACCGTTGAGTTGCCTCCGGGACCTTCCACTACTGCTGGTCCTTCTACTTCAGCTGGCCCAGGGATTCCGTCTTCTCGGGCCCATCCCATCACTGCCCACCAGCCGAGCCAGGCACTTCATAGCTTGAACAACTGGTTGTCAGTTGCGTCATCAAAGTTGTCTACACTGTCTTCTACCATTGCGGCGCAGTCAGCACCACAGCCAGTACAGATTCCACAGTCCATTGAGGACACATTGAAGAAGATCCCGGAGAACCAGGAAAAGATCATCAGTACCCAGGATGCCTTGTCTGAGGCAGTGGATTCACACAGCAAAGCTCTGAAGGAGCTTGCCAGGGAGCACAGGAAACTGCGCAAAACACGGGCTTCCAAGGAGTCTGTGAAGGAGCTTAGAGCAGATGTGGACAACCTGAAGGCAGACCAGCTGCCCTTAGACTTGCTATTTGAGGATCCAGCTCCAGCAGCACTACCAGCAGCAGGAGCAGACACAGAGGATCCCTAGGAAGAAGAGGAAGCTTCCCAGTGCAGATGAGGCGATCATCCAGTTGGCAGACCCACTGGAGGCCTCCTCCAGCCAGCCACAGGATGCCCCTGATATTCAGCCTGTCCAGGTCCAGACCCCAGTCCCAGCAGCTGAGCAGCAGGAGACCGGGAACCAGTCTGAGGTTCCCGCGCATACAGAGGACCCGGGGACCATTCATGATCCCATGCAGACGGACACGGCTTAGGGAGTCATCTATATCCTTTTTCTCTCTTTTTGGTGCTTATTTAGACTAGTTGGCATCTGGGACAATGCCAGCTTTTATTCGAGGGGGTGCGCCCTTCATTTTTGGGATGACTGTATATATTGATACTATGTTATGCTTTCTTTATTTTTCATTTGGTCTGTATATAATCTTGCATTTAGTTACTTTTATCGTACTTTTTATCTTCCCTTTGGTCTGTATATAAAGTTACATAATTGTATATATTCATTCCCCGTTGTATATTCATTTCCCATTTGTATATATTCATTCTATTTTCTATTTTTCGAATTTTTTTTCGTTTTTAGCTTCTTATATAGGCTCGTAGCTTTTTGTTTTGTTTTGACGCTTTTAATAAGCCTTTGGTTTTCTTAATGCCACGGTTCTTTCCAAAGGTGGAGTATTGTGTGAACCGGGTGGCTCTTCCCAATGATAGATGGCGTGACAACCTTCTTAAGGGTTTGAGCCCGTTTTTTTTTTTTTGGTAGTTTATGGTTATGGGTACCTCAAGCAAAGCTTCACTTGGGCCTAGCACATTTGCCTTTGATCCCATGGTCGAAGACAAAATGTTGTGTTTAGGATGGTGAAAGTTGTGGCCTTGAGACTCTTGCGTTGGCCGATAATCATCAAGTGTTTTTTCGGGACCATTGTGTGCTCAAATCGTTTCTAAGGTCGTTGTGGGTCCCCGACTCCATATCTTTAGCAATCCCCTAGCTTGTGTGGTGACAAATCGAATTTTGAGTCCAAGTCCCGAGCCATTGGTCTAGAACTTGCCCTGAATGTTTGTTGAGGCGAAATCTTAAGTGAAATTTGACTTGGGAAGTGATTATAGGCTCTCCTTGATCCAAATGATAGTTGAACAAATTCCATAGCCTATTGTTGGCCCAAGATCAGTTGAAGATTTGAAGAATGACAAATGAACTCAGTGAAGGACCAGGTCCATCTTAGGAGACACAGTTGTTATGGCCCATGCACATGAGATGCACGTGAAGAAGATAAGTCCTTGGGGATCAAGCAGCAATATCTTCTGAATATCTTCTGACCTGATCGAAAAGATTGCATATGGGATAAGGAGAAGATGTCTCCTTATAAGAAGAGAACACATCCGGATAAGGGTTGGAGTTTGGATTGGTCTAGGACTCAAACTCAATGGAGGATCAGAAATTGAGTTACAATCCAACTCTAATTACTAATCTAATAAATAACTGAGTTGTTCTCTTTTACAGGTATGCACATACGCGGAAGTTAATCAAAATTGAGAGCAAAAGAGCAAGGCTATTTTGCAAGCAATTTATGTGAGATTGAGTGTGCACGCCTGCAGCTACTTGAACAAGATAGAAGAACCAGTTCCATTGTGTTTATTCTTATTCTAGATCAATTGTTGTAGGTGATTTAAAACTTGTACCTTTCTAGCTTTCATAGAAGCAATTGTATTAGGTACTTTGAGTATTCAAGTTAGAGTTAACTTGAAAGTGTCGCAACAGTTGAGGCTGTGTGCCACACTGGGATTAGAGTTAATCCTTAGGTTTACAAGAGTTTTGTAAATGCTGTTTTTGGCTCATTGAGTTTAGTGGATGTTTGGGAAAATCCTACTGAGTAGTAGGTCGTGGTTTTTTCACCTTTTGAGCCAGGTGTTTTCCACGTAAAAATCCTTGTGTTGTTTAGTTTATGCATTTATTATTCCGCAAACTGCAATAGTTAGAACACCTAGAAGAACCAGGTTCTTCTAGAGCGAAAATTGGGTACCACACAAATCACCCCCCCTCTTGTGTGGTATTGACGTTTAGAACATCAATTAGTATCAGAGCAGGTTATCCTTGAAGAGGTTAACACCTTAGGAAAGATCAACATGAGTGCACCACCTGGAAACTGGGAAGGGCAATCCACTGCTAGGCCTCCACTTTTCAATGGTCTCTACTACTCCTGGTGGAAGAATAGAATGAGAGACCACATCATGGAAGAAGACTATGAGCTTTGGGACATCATCACTGATGGTCCTCTAGCCACAACAAAGAAANCAATGGACAGTATTACTCATGGTGGAAGAATAGGATGAAGGATCACATCATAGGAGAAGACTATGAACTCTGGGACATAGTCACCGATGGTCCTTTGGCAACTACAATGAAAAATGAGGAAGGAGTGGAAGTGCCAAAGACAAGGGCTCATTGTACTGCTGAAGATTTGAAAAAATGGGAGAAAAATGCTAAGGCCAAGAAATGGCTTGTGTGTGGACTGGGTCCAGATGAATACAGCAGGATCCAAAGCTGTACTACTGCAAAAGTGATATGCGACACTTTGCAAGTGGCTCATGAAGGAACACCTCAAGTGAAGAGATCCAGAGGAACATTGCTATATTCTCAATATGAGAATTTCACTATGAAAGATGGAGAAACCATTCAAGAGATGTACACAAGGTTCACTACACTGACAAATGAACTTAAGTCTCTTGGAAGAGTTATTCTTGAAGAAGACAAGGTTGAGAAGATCTTGACAAGAGTTCTTCCAGTTGCTTGGGAAAGCAAAATCACTGCCATTCAGGAGTCCAAGAATATGGCCACTCTCAGGCTGGATGAACTGATTGGGAATCTTACTGCTTATGAACTGAGAAGGCAAACTAGGAAGATGGATACACCCAAGAAGGAGAGAAGTTTGGCTCTCAAAATTAAAGAAGGTTCAGACCTAGAAGATGATGAGATGGCTATGATCACTAAAGATTTCAAAAAGTACCTAATGAGAGGAAAGGGTTCATCAAGAGGTACAAACTTCAACAAGACAAGAGCTCCTGAGAAACAGACAAATGATGGCTGCTATAAGTGTGGTAAGACTGACCACATGATCAAGAATTGCCCTCAATGGGAGATTGAGTGGAAGAAAGAAAGGGCTGAACGAAGAAACAGGAAGAAGGAACAGGTTCAACCTAAGAGAAACAAAGGTTCAACCAAGGCTATGGTTGCTGCTTGGGGTGAAACCTCTGATGAAGACTCAGAAGATGAAGCTGAAGAAGAGCAAGCTCTTATGGCCATTGGAGAATCAGATGATGAGCAGGAGGTAAGTATTCTGCATCTCAAGGACAAAATTAAATTTCTGTCTAAAGAAAGGTTGGCTAAGCTATTATTAGACTTCATTGATGAGTCTGAAATAGTTAACAATGAAAAGGAATTCTGTCTAGGGAATGTGTTATCCAAAAAGCAAAATGCAAAAGTCTAGAATCTAGGGCTGATGAGAGTGATAACAAAAATGCTGAGTTGAAGAACCAGGTTCTTGAACTTGACAATAGTATTCTAGAACTTAGGTCAGAAAATCTAAAACTGAAACTAGGAACAGGAAAGAAGAAAGCTGATCACTCATTTCTCACTCTAGAAGAAAATCTAGGAAAAATGAAAGATGAACTGTATAAGAAAGATGAATTGATTAAGGTTCTAAAAGAAGATCTAGGAAAGGTAAAACATGAACTAGACAGAACTTGCAAATGGAACAAAGCTTCCGATGCTCTCTCATGGTTGCAAGAGCATCACAGTAGCAATAAAAGAGGACTTGGCTATAGGACTCAAGCTCCAAAATGGGACCCCAAAAACAAGTACCTCACTCTTCCTGAAAATAAGATCTGCACACACTGTGGTAAGACTGGCCATTATAAAAGTGAATGTAATGCAAAGGAAAAGACCAGTCAAAGGAGCAAAGCTTTTGTTCAAGAAAAACACAAACTTCCTAGCTGGGCAAGAAAGAATCTGATTCATCCTTTTGCCCAAAGAAAGGGACCCAAACTAGTTTGGGTTCCTAAGACTAACCTCTGATTTCTTTTTGCAGGCTCAAGTGAAAGAGAGTAGCCAAATATGGTACATGGATAGTGGCTGCTCAAAACACATGACTGGGAACAAGGACCAGTACCTTTCACTTGAGAACCTGAAAAGAGGTAATGTCTCCTTTGGAAATGGAAAGAAAGGTAAGATCATTGGTATTGGAAAGGTAGGTAAGACAGACTCTCATTCCATTGAGAATGTCTACTTGATAGATGGCTTGAAATATAGCCTAATCAGTGTGTCACAACTGTGTGACAGAGGTAATCTTGTAGCCTTCACCTCTACCAAATGTTTTGTGATTAACCTTACCACTGACAAGATTGTTTTGCAGGGAAGGAGAGTTAACAATATTTACATTGTAGATTTGTCAACTCTTTCAGAAAATGAACTCACTTGTTTAAATGTGCTAGTTAATAATCCCCTCCTGTGGCACAAAAGACTTGGGCATGCAAGTCTAAATCAGCTAAACAAATTAGTCTCCAAGGACTTGGTGATAGGGTTACCTAATATCAGGTTCAAGGAAGACAAATTTTGTGAGGCATGTGCAAGGGGGAAGCAGGTAAGGTCATCCTTCAAATCCAAGAAAATGGTAAGTACGTCCAAGACGTTGGAACTGGTTCATATGGATCTTTGTTGTCCAATGAGAACCTTGAGCAGTGGTGGAAAGAAATATGTGATGGTGCTTGTTGATGATTATTCTAGATTTACCTGGGTACTATTCCTAACATTTCAATGATTATTTGAAATGTTTACTACCTTTGTTTGAAAACTCAGAAACAATTAGGAAATCAACTTGCATCCATTAGGTCTGATCATGGAACTGAATTTGAAAATGTAAAATTTGCTGAATATTGTGATGAGAATGGTATAGATCACAACTTCTCTGCCCCTAGAACTCCTCAGCAAAATGGTGTAGTTGAAAGAAAGAACAGGACCCTTGAGGATATGGCAAGGACCATGCTTCTCTCTAGCAAATTACCCCACAGCTTCTGGGCAGAGGCTGTAAACACTGCATGTTACATAATCAATAGATGCATGACTAGACCTCTTGTTGAGAAAACTCCCTATGAATTACTTAAAGGGAGAAAACCAAACATATCCCACCTTAGGGAATTTGGTTGCAAGTGCTATGTGCACAATAATGGAAAAGACTCCCTAGGTAAGTTTGATCCCAGAAGTGATGAGGGAGTATTCTTGGGATATTCTTCACATAGAAAATCCCAGAAGTGATGAGGGAGTATTCTTGTGTGTAGAAGAAATTGTGCATGTTGTATTTGATGAAAATAACATTCTTTCTGAGAGACAGGAACATGAAGATGAAGCCATTGGCTTGGTAAGAGAATTGACTGAAGCAGCATCAAAAGAAGGAACAGGTGATAGAACAGGTTCTTCCAGTCTGGGCAACCTGACAGGGGGAACTAATCAGGGAGAAAATGAAACAAACTCTTTACAAGAACCTGTGCATGAACCTGTTCCTCATCAACAGAACACAGGAGAATCATCTAGTAGAAACCAGTTGTTGGTGAAATCTCACAAGTATCAAAGTTCTCATCCCATTGAGAACATCATTAATGATACAACATCTGGAGTCAAAACTAGATCACAATTAAAAAATCTGTGTGCATTTGATGCTTTTCTATCTCTTATTGAACCTAAAAATGTTGTTGAGGCTTTGCAGGATGCAGACTGGGTCAATGCTATGCAGGAGGAACTCAATCAATTTGAAAGAAGTCAAGTCTGGCATCTAGTTCCTAGACCCAAGGACAGGTTAATCATTGGGACCAAATGGGTCTTCAGGAACAAACTTGATGAAGATGGAACTGTTACAAGAAACAAGGCAAGGCTGGTGGTTCAGGGCTACAGCCAAGAGGAAGGCATTGACTATGATGAGACCTTTGCTCCAGTTGCAAGACTAGAGGCAATCAGACTCCTCATTGCCTTTGCAGCACATATGGAATTCACCCTCCATCAGATGGATGTCAAAAGTGCCTTCCTAAATGGCTACCTCAAGGAGGAAGTGTTTGTGAAACAACCTCCAGGATTTGAAAGCAAGGAATGTCCTGAGCATGTGTACAAGCTGGACAAAGCTCTATATGGGCTCAAACAGGCCCCAAGAGCTTGGTATGAACGACTATAAAAATTCCTACTAGAGCATGGGTACAAAAGAGGTAAAATTGACAGCACTTTGTTCCTAAGGGAAAAAGGTAAAGACCTCCTTGTTGTACAAATATATGTTGATGACATAATATTTGGGGCCACTACTGATAGGTTGAGTAAGGACTTTGCAAAATTAATAGGAAGTGAGTTTGAAATGAGTATGATGGGTGAACTAAATTTCTTCCTAGGCTTGCAAATCAAACAAAGTCCAAATGGGACCATGATCCATCAGCAGAAGTATAGAAAAGAACTAATCAAAAAGTTTAAAATGGAGGGCTCCAAATAAATAGATACACCTATTGCAACTGCCACTAAATTAGATGTTGATGAACCTGGTTCATCAGTTGATCAAAAGTTGTATAGGGGTTGGTTCATTCACTTTTGTATCTTACTGCTAGCAGACCTGACATTGTTTTCAGTGTAGGACTTTGTGCTCGTTTCCAAGCAAATCCAAAGGAGTCACATTTGACTGCTGTCAAGAGGATATTGAGATATCTGAAAGGCACCACAGATTTGTGTCTTTGGTATCCCAAAGGTAGTAATTTTGATCTGGTAGGATATGCTGATGCTGATTATGCAGGTTTCTTAGTGGACAGGAAAAGTACTTCAGGTATGGCACATTTCCTGGGGTCATGTCTAGTGTCATGGGCTACCAAAAAGCAAAATTCAGTAGCCCTGTCTACTGCTGAGGCTGAATATGTTGCTGCTGCCTCTTGTTGTGCTCAATTGCTATGGATCAAACAACAGCTGGTAGACTTTGGAATTGAAGTGGGGTGTATTCCAATATTTTTTGATAACACTAGTTCTATAAGTATGATAAAGAGCCCTGTTCATCATAAAAGGACCAAGCACATAGATGTTAGACACCACTTCTTAAGAGATAACTACGAGAAAGGGTTAATCTCCATAGAATTTTGTGCTACTGATAAACAAATAG
>NW_017670763.1:381713-440093 GCF_001879085.1 Nicotiana attenuata | reverse complement strand
GTAAAGGACCAGGACCATCTTAGGAGACACGGTTGTTATGGCCCATGCACATGAGATGCACGTGAAGAAGATAAGTCCTTGGGGATCAAGCAGCAATATCTTCTGAATATCTTCTGAACTGATCGAAAAGATTGCATATGGGATAAGGAGAAGATGTCTCCTTATGAGAAGAGAACACATCCGGATAAGGGTTGGAGTTTGGATTGGTCTGGGACTCAAACTCAATGGAGGATCAGAAATTGAGTCACAATCCAACTCAAATTACTAATCTAATAAATAACTGAGTTGTTCTCTTTTACAGGCATGCACATACGCTGAAGTTAAGCAAAATTGAGAGCAAAAGATCAAGGCTATTTTGCAAGCAATTTATGTGAGATTGAGTGTGCACGCCTGCAGCTACTTGAACAAGATAGAAGAACCAGTTCCATTGTGTTTATTCTTATTCTAGTTCAATTGTAGTAGGTGATTTAAAACTTGTACCTTTCCAGCTTTCATAGAAGCAATTGTATTAGGTACTTTGAGTATTCAAGTTAGAGTTAACTTGAAAGTGTCGCAACAGTTGAGGCTGTGTGCCACACAGGGATTAGAGTTAATCCTTAGGTTTACAAGAGTTTTGTAAATGCTGTTTTTGGCTCATTGAGTCTAGTGGTTGTTTGGGAAAATCCTACTGAGTAGTAGGTCGTGGTTTTTTCACCTTTTGAGCCAGGTGTTTTCCACATAAAAATCTCTGTGTTCTTTATTTTTTGTATTTATTATTCCGCAAACAGCAGTAGTTAGTATACCTAGAAGAACCAGGTTCTTCTAGAGCGAAAATTGGGTACCACAGAAATCACCCCCCCTCTTGTGTGGTATTGACGTTTAGAACATCAAGAAAGAACTTCTACTAAGATTTGGTACATCATCAGGGTATGGACCCTTTTCACGGACGGTGCCTCGAATGTGAAAGGGTCCGGGCTTGGCATTGTCTTAAAGCCACCTACAGGTAGTACCATTAGACAATCTATCAAAACTTCTAGGTTGACTAATAATGAGGCCAAGTATGAGGCCATGATTGCAGGTCTCAACCTAGCTAAGAGCTTGGGGGCAGAAGTCATTAAAGCCAAGTGCGATTCATGGTTGGTGGTAAACCAAGTAAACAAAAGTTTTGAAGTCCGAGAGGATAGGATGCAACAGTACTTGGATAAGCTACAAGTGACTTTCCGCCGCTTCAAGGAGTGGACTCTGGATCATGTGCCTCGAGAAAAAAATAGTGAGGCCGATGCACTTGTTTATTTGGGATCCTCGGTCGAAGAAGATGATAGCCCCAGGGACTGTCGTCCAATTATCGAGGTCTGTGGTTGAAGAGGTTCATGCCGAGATAAATTCTACAAGCCTGACTTGGGATTAGAGGAATAAGTACATTGATTATTTGAAAAATGGAAAACTCCCATCGGACCACAAAGAATCGAGGGCCCTACGAACCAAGGCTGCTAGGTTCGCATTAGATGAAGATGGAACATTGTACAGGAGAACGTTCGATGGACCATTAGCGGTATGCTTAGGGCCGGGGGACACCGATTATCTTCTACGAGAAATCCATGAAGGTACCTGTGGGAATCACTCCGGCGCCGAGTCTTTGATTCACAAAATTACTTGAGCAGGGTATTATTGGGACAACATGGAGAAAGATACTAAGGAGTTTGTCAAAAAATGTGATAAATGCCAACGGTTTGCACCGATAATCCATCAGCCTGGAGAACAACTCCACTCGGTCCTATCCCCATAGCCTTTCATGAAATGGGGAATGGACATAGTCGGCCCTCTACCAACGGTCCCAGGTAAAGCTAAATTTATTTTGTTTATGACTGATTATTTTTCTAAATGGTTGGAAGCACAGGCCTTCGAGAAGGTCAGTGAAAAAGAAGTTATTGACTTCATCTAGGACCACATCATATGCCGGCTCGGGATACCTGCCGAGATTGTGTGTGACAATGGAAAGCAATTCGTCGGTAGCAAGGTAACGGGGTTCCTCGAAGCACATAAAATAAAGAGGAACTTATCAACACCATACCACCCGACCAGGAATGAACAGGCGAGTCAACAAATAAAACTATCATTCAATACTTAAAGAAAAGATTGGACGATGCAAAGGGAAAATGGAGAGAAGTTCTACACGAGGTCCTTTGGGTATATCGAACAACATCGAAGTCTAGCACGGGGGCTACTCCATTTTCTTTAGTATATGGTTTCGAGAACCTTATCCCTGTCGAGGTTGGAGAACCCAGCGCAAGGTTTCGACATGCATCGGAGGAGTCAAATCACGAGGCTATGAATACTAGCCTCGAGCTATTAGACGAAAAATGAGAGGCAACACTTGTTTGGATGGCCACGCAGAAGCAAAGAATTGAGAGATACTACAATAGAAGGTTCAACCTTCGACACTTTGGAATCGGGGACTTAGTTCTACGAAAAGTCACCATCAATACTCGAGACCCAAATGAATGGAAACTAGGCCCGAATTGGGAAAGACCATACCGAGTCCTCGGAGTTGTCGGTAAAGGATCTTAAAAACTTAGCACATTGAAAGGCGAACAACTGCCAAACAATTGGAACGTATCACTACTCAAACGATACTATTGTTAAGGTATGACTTTATCCTTTTGCCCATTTGAATTTGAGACTAATCCATTGCAGGTAACCGATAGAAGATATCGAAGACATTTTTCTACACGAAGGCCTTAGGTTTTAAAGCACGCGCTACACTTTTTTTCCCTCAGATCGGATTTTGTCCCAAATGGGTTTTGTCGGCAAGGTTTTAACAAGGCAACAACTATGTGCTACTTGAGGAGAACTCAACAGTATCCAAGGCTTCTTTTCAATCAACCTCGAATACTGGGGGGCATCACCCTCGGAGGTTATATTTTCGAGAAAAATACTTCACGCCAAAGAGGGCCTTGATGGGAGAACTTTGTAATGGGCAAAACGGTCAGATGAACCGTGTCCACATAGAATAGTCGAGCCCTGACGGCAAAATATGTACTCATGAATCAATTATTCAAAGAAGCATTGTCTCTATATCAAAACACTTTGTGTCTCAAAGAAGTCTACTATTATACGAGCTTCATACTTACGATTCTACGGGAAACGGCTCAAGAGCCAGAACGCAAATGCACCCCGAATACTCCGGGACTGTCATCGACAGTCAACACATCCGAGTCATCAAAAACTCGAACTCATAAGACCTCAAAGAGGCATCCCCTCGATACAAAGGCCAAGGCCATCATACTCAGGGACTAACCTTTCGAACAAGATCGAAAGGTTATCGGGAACAAATCCAAGAGACATACCCGAAGGCTACGACCATATTAAAGGCCACGACCATATTAAAGTCTACGTCCATATTAAAGATTACGGTCATATAAAAAGGCTATGGCCGAAATAATGCGGCTCAAAGACGTCTGACTTCCGCGATAAATTAAAGGCCTTGAAACACTTTGAAAAACCGGTTAAATCAGGTTGCCCTCGGCAAAAGCAAATGATAAAGGGCTTCGATAAAATCAGCCTTCGAATAATCTAAAGGCTTCGATAACATCAGCCTTCGAAAAAACCTCAAGAGGTATTCGATTATCGTTACACAAACGAATTACAAATAAGGTTCCAACCGATCGAACCTTCGAAAAACCCAACAGGTACAAAAAAAACACATGCTAAGGCATAGAAAAATTTTCACTAAGTCTTTTAGCCGAAAAGAGGGAAAAACTATAGCTGTTTTGGAGGCCGAATTGGCCCAACTTAAAGAGCCTAAGGGCCAACCTAAAAGAGCCTAAGGGCCAATATAAAAGAGTCTAAGGGCCAAAGCTTGTTGAGTTCGAGACCTTATTCTCACTCAGCTCGGACTCAAGAGTCCCATCGTCCCAAGCTCGCGTCAAATCGACTTAAGTTTAGCTCGAGGATTAACAAAAACCTTAAGGGGTATTCCATTATAAAAATCTCTCATTGATCAATAAAAAACCTAAGGGTTTATTATACTTTGAGTCCAAGCCAATATTCGGACTGATCATTAGAGTTATAACATCAAATTTTTTCAAATGAAGATGAAACGAAATTCAATGCAAATCAAGATGAAGCAAAGAGATTCTTTATATTTATAAGAAATATTTACGATACCCACGAGGGGCCCTTACACAAAAAATAAACAAAAACAATGAGGCCAAGAGCCTAATCTACTTTGGGGGCCACATCCCCGGGAACCACATCTTCGGGAATTGTATCCTCGAGAGCCGCATCTTCAGGAACCTCCTCCTCGGGGACTCCATCTCCATCTTCCCCGCCCTCGGAACAACTAATGGCATCTTCGACCTCACTGAAGAAATAGCCCAAGCAAAGGCGCTGGAAACCGATGCCAGATTTCTCTTTGCTTGGGCTATTTCTTCAGTGAGGTCGAATCCTCGGGCGTGGATTTCTTCAAGAGTCTCCCTCCGGGCCTGGCACTTGGCCAAATCATTACTTCATTTTTCCCGGTCGGAGGACTCCCTTAGCTCCATTTGAACAGCCTCGGCATCCCTTAAGAATACGGCGATAGTCTTATCAGCCGTAGCCTTCGTCTTCTCAACTTCAGCCTTGGCCTCTGCAACCTCAGCCCCGGCTTTGGCAAGACTTGCCTCCAGCTCCTCGATTTTCTTGGCCTGGGCCAGATTCTTCACTTTTATACCTTGGAGCTGAGTCTCAACCGAGGCTAGTTGAGCCAGAGCAGCTTCTTTATCAGTAGCGAGTCGATACATGTTCTCTTTCCATCGGTAGCAGTCAGCCTTAACTCGATCGACCTCGCCCCGGAGCTGCCCAATTATCTCCAACTTTTGCTGCAGCTGAGACATCAAAGTGTTAGCCTCTGCAGTAAGGCTAAGAAGACTATACTCTGTTAAAATCACAGTTACCTGCTCATCTAGCTCGACCTCATTTTTCTAAGCTTTGGCAATTCAGTCCGAAGGTCCTCGAGCTCCTCCTCCTTTTGGCTACAGAGGAGCCTCAGGGCCTTCCTTCACCCGAAGCCTTCCTGAGCTCGGCCTCACATTGGCTAAGCTCGGCCCTGAACTTGTTGATGGCCTACACACAAAACAAAGACACGTCAGTCAAAAGAAGGGGAGGAAAAAAGAAAATTACAACAATGAAAGTAAGTGTTTACCAGAGAGAAGAGACGTTGAGCCTCTTCGAAGAGGGTGGATGCATCATTAAGGTCAACAGCATCATCAACCCTGGTGAAACAATCCCGAAAAGGATCTTCTTCGAGAACCTTGCTTGGGTCGGGCATTCTCAGAGCCCAAGCATCCTTTATTGTCTCTTCGGAGTAAGACGGTAGAGAAGGTGAATGACCCATTATCACGGCCCCAAGCTCCACATTCAGGGGGCTCTGATTAGCTTCGGCCCTCTCGGCACTTGCCCCCTCTGGCGTACTTGTTGAAGGAGGGGGAATGATCTCGATCTCGGGGGACTCGTGGGCTTTGCCCGAGTCTTTCTTCAGAGTTCCTTCATCATGAGGCAAGGTCTCAGGTTCGGAGGACTTGGCGGCCTCGACTGGTTTCTTAGTTAGGGGCACCAGTGCCGACTCTTCGCCCTCGTTCGCTTCATCTTCCAGATGTTGGATGGCTGAATCCAAGTCCACATGGATAAGTTTCCTCCTAGGCTTTCGAGTAGGGGCCCCCTCATCCTGGAGATCTTCGGGTGTCGAAGCCCTTTTTCTCTTGTTGTCTTTCCCCGATTTTGGAGTCGGGGACTCGGTCTTTTCCCCAGGCGCGGGTGGCCTCATTTTGGAGACATCTCCGATGCCTGCACAAATAAACATGAATGAGATGGCATCACTGATAAAAGAAAAGTATAAAAACCTGGGAAGAGAACTTACCATGATGTTTGGCCTCCCATTTGCCCCTCGATAAATCGGGCCATTTGCGTTCATCATACGAGGAGGTCGCAGCTAACTTTCGGACCCAGTCCTCGAGGTTAGGGATAGCATGGGGCGTCGAAGCGATAGCTGCAGAAAAGGTAAAGGCATTACGAAACACGAAAGCAGGATATGAGTAGGTATTTGGAAAAGAACTTCACTTACGATTAAAGTTCCATCTCTCTGGGAATGGCATTTTTTCCCTAGGGATGACATCCGAGGTCCTCACTCGAACAAACCGGCTCATCCAGCCTCGATCTTTTTCTTCATCGTTACTAGAAAAGAAGGCCTTTTTTGATCGACGTTGCAGCTTGATGAGCCCTCGAAACAACTGCGACCGATACAGCCGAATGAGATGGTTGAGGGTAAACTCCAATCCATCGGCCTTGTTGGAGAAATAACGTAGCATAATTATGATGCGCCAAAAGGATGGATGGATCTGGCCGAGGGTAACCTCGTACCTTTTGCAAAAGTCGATCACTACCGGATCGAGGGGACCCAGTGTGAAGGGGTAAGTGTAAACACTTAAGAACCCCTCCACGTGGGTAGTGATGCTTTCCTCGGGGTTTGGGATCTGTACTACGACCTCGTCTCCAAAGTCGCGGTCCATCTTCATGGCCTTAAGGTACTTCTTCGATATCGAACTGATATATCAAGATACATGTTCGCATCGGCCTGGGATATCGGGGGGATTTTCAATATTGAAATCCTTTTTAATCACACAAGGACCGTGAGTGATTTCGTGAAGAGCAGGTGGCACCACTTGTTTGGCCGGCCAGGAAGAAGAAGAAGATGATGTCTTCTCCTTTTGCTGGGACTGTTTTGGAAGTTTTGGCCATAGTTTTAAGCTAAGAAATGCAGATAGTGGCGGAGCGTGTTGTCTTCTGGGATCTTGGCGTTTTTCGGCACTTAAAGGAGCGGTGGAAGCGGATGATGAGAGAAAGAGATGAAGATGAAAAGAGAGCAAAAAGTCATCTTAAAAGTAACTACATAACCTTAATGAGTGAAACTAGTAATATGAAAAATTAGATAAGTAATTAAATAGCCTCTACATCATATTGAATTACAATTGATTATACAGAAGTTACACTGATTGTACATAAATTCACCTACACTATAAGTGAAGCATTAACATATATTTTATATATATTGATGGTGTAAAAAACGATTTGCGTATAATTAGGTAAATTATAAAGTAATAACAGCTAAATCTCTATGATAAACATTAATTGATAACATGACAAAAATAATAATCTATTATGAATTAAACTGTACCAATAATTAATTTAATAAAATGTGAATTATTTTTGTAGTATAATTTAAATCTTAATGATTATTATGCATAAAAATGGGGAGAAATTCAAAAATAGCCAGATTTATAAGTGGTCATTCAAAAATAGCCACAGTTTCAAAAGTAATCGAAATTTAGCAACTTTCATGTAAAGATAAACCTGAACGAAAACACTGTTTAAAATCCGGAAAAATAATCCAGTATATTATACTGGAACTTTCCGCGTGTTGGAGTTCTAGCATAATATGCTAGAAGTTCATATACAGGTGCACCAATCTCCAGTATATTATGCTGGAACTTTCCGTGTTATAACTATTTTTCAATGACTTTGCAAACACTGACTATTTTGGAATGACCGGTCCGAAAACTGGCTAGCGCGTGCTATTTTTACATAAACTAGACGAGGAAAGGCCCGTATACGGGCCCAACATTGTAAGCTTAAAATTGTTGTCTGTCGGTGCTCAATTAATTTTTTGATAAATAAATCGATCATTGTTATATCCATTTAATAACTGTAGAGAACGATATTGAGGATCACAATTTACAATTAATTTATTTTAATAATTTACAAAAATTATACTATAAATTATAACCTGCTTAAGTTGCTCCAATTATTAACATAAAAAGACTATGTGCTATAATACTCATTTTAATATCAATGTCAAATATAAACATCAAATTGTAAAATTGATTGAATGGTATTATTTCCCCACTATATTTGAATTTTTAACAAGATAATACATTAAAGGTACAAGTTTAATTTATATTAATAATTTTTCTACAATAATATACCGATCTATTTGTAAACTAAGTTTGAATACATCCAATTTGGTCTTGCAAGTGTTTCAATAGTGGGAACAATCAGCTACCTAATGAAAGTTAAAACGAACAACATCATTCTTTACAATACGAGAAAAGTTTAAAAAAAAACTATTGATTTTAGTTTATGTCTTGTATACAACAAAATCAAGAGAAATTTTTAGTATAGTCAACAAAGAGAACTTCCAAGGGGACTTGCATCCCTAAAGAGACAATTTACTACTTCAAACAAAGAGAACCAACTACACTAAACAAATATTAACATGATATAAATTGTAATAATTCAATATAGTAGTTCAAATTATATTTTATTATAACTCAATTAAAATGATGTTATTGGTGATAAGATAATAAATATCTGATAGAAGTCTATATAAATTATAGGGATTTTTATATTCTTAATTAAGGATATAAGAGAAACGTTTTTATTTTTTCTATAGATTTATCATATGTTAATTTTTATAATGAAATAATATAAAATATTTTAAGACAATTTATAGATTGTTGAAAACTTATCATGGAAGAATGGAGTTCAAACCATATAAATCAAATTTTCACATCAATTAAGTACATAAGAGATAACCTCCTAGAACAGATGAACAAATATCATCACTTAAATTAACTTTTAAGGTTTAACAAACTATAGTTGTTAAAATTACTTTT
This sequence comes from Nicotiana attenuata, assembly GCF_001879085.1. Taxonomy (NCBI): domain Eukaryota; kingdom Viridiplantae; phylum Streptophyta; class Magnoliopsida; order Solanales; family Solanaceae; genus Nicotiana; species Nicotiana attenuata. The sequence continues at coordinate 431,406 of NW_017670763.1, read as the reverse complement.
GAATATAAAACTTTTAGGTTTGAAATCGCCTTCAAATAGTGTGAATACATGAAAACCTTTTAAATTTATTTTTTAAATTGTGTTAAAATAGTGTGGGTAAATATGAAAATCTTGTAAATATTTATCTATTTTTTTTGTTACTTTATTATTTAAAAATTAAATTTACTTTTTCTGTGAAAACTTTTAGTTGACTAAAACAAAAATTAATAATTTTATCAAATGAGAAAAAATATTCAAAATGAGTATTTACATGGAGTAACTCTATGCAAAAGTAGTCTAATCTACATTACATTTAAACTTTTAAAGGAGTGATGTGGTCAAGGGAATGTGGGGTCCACGTATATCAAGGAGGACACAATTTGCATTTAAGAAATGCAACAATACAATAATTTTTTTCAAAATGACATATATGCCCTTGGTTGACCATCTTTCCTTTTCTATATAATAGAAAAATGACAAAAAGGAGTCAACTTTTGGGCTGTTAAAGTTCCATAGTCCACAGTTATGAAGAAACCAGAAGAGGAGGGCCCACTCAAAGAAAGTCCACAAAAGGAAGCAAAAGACAATAGAAACTGAGCAGTGAAGCAAAGTCTATGGCATATATTAATTAACCCTGCCCAGTGCCCACTAACAATAATGCATAGCAAAGTTACCCAAATAATTCATATCTACATTATATTAACTCAAAAATTTATTCGAATCCAGGAGACTCTACAAGGATTCTGGAGATCGCATGTGGATCGTCCGATGATCCTTCTGGACAGTAAGCATCTTGGAATTTCCATACAAAAGTCACCGTTGGATCTGATCGGATCAGATCGGCCTCAAATCGGGCCTAACTAAAGAAAAGGAGACCCCCCCTTGTAAAGTTAAAAAAGCTTTATAAAAGCTTATGGACTCAGTACCGGCCCACATATTGGGCCCTACAAGTGACCTTATTGGACATGGAGGAGCCCATCATTGGGCCCACTAAACACCTTTTTGTCTGCAATGCATTTGCATGTACACATAACATGATGAACAAATGATGCACGGAGGCAAAGGAGGAGCTACAGTCGGGGCGGATTTATACGCTTAATTATGGAGCACGTGAACCCTTGGTATCTCCGTGAAATTAAATATTTTGTGTACATATTTTTTGAAATTGGTGTAATATTAACTGTTGGCACCCATGGTCCAAGAAAATTGAATGGTCCACTTGGTTGAATGTTGAGATCAAATCCCGCTAGATACATTTTTTCCTCCTTTTTTTAGAAGTGCACCCATGTACTAGAAATCCTAGATCCGCCTCTGGCTACAGTTCCGTAGAATTAAATAGTTCGGGAGAAATTAAAAAATAGCCAGATTTACAAGTGGTCATTTAAAAATAGCCACAGTCTCAAAAGTAATCGAAATTTAGCCACTTTTCATATAAAGATAAATCTGAACGAAAAGACTGTTCAAAATCCAAAAAAATACTCCAGTATAATATACTGAAATTCCAGTATAATATACTGGAGTTCCAATATAATATACCGGGCCAGCATAATATACTGGAGATTGGAGTACCGATGCTCCAATCTCTAGTATATTATCCTGGAACTTTCCGCGTGTTGGAGTTCCAGCATAATATGCTGGAAGTTCATACACAGGTGCATCGATCTCCAGTATATTATGCTGGAACTTTCCGTGTTTCACCAAAATAATGACTATTTTTCAATGACTTTGCAAACGCTGGCTATTTTTGAATGACCAGTCGAAAAACCGGCTAGTCCATGCTATTTTTACCAATAATTTTGGTCTAAAATTCCGCATATATTTAAAAATTTAACTATACGTATCAGTAATGTCAGAATACAAGAATTATCTTTTCTAGAATTTTGAATTTATAAATTGAAAATCCTAGCTTCATCTCTGCGCGTAGGAGACGCGTTGGATGGAAGGAGGAGGAGAATATGTTCTTCTGTTGGTTAATGGGTGATAGTATACTCATAATTGACCAATCAATCCATCCTTTCTTTGCGTATTAGACTAGATAAAGTAATGAACAAAGATAAAGGACAAAAAATTTATTGAATAATTAAAAAGGAAAGAAAGGACTCACACCATGATCAAAAGATCTCACGAGTATTAATGACTCATGTTTTAACTTTTTAGTTCGAATTTAATAGTTCTTGAAGCACTATTACTAAATTAAGTTTCCATCATATATGCTTTTTACTATGCACACAAATTACAAAAAAGATTTAAAAAAAAGGAAGAAAGAAGAAATTTCACCCTGCAGTACCATTTAAATGCAACAATTCTAATCTCATCAAATGTTCTTCCCTTTCCTTCTTTTCTTCGGTTGTTCAAGCGCGCGCGCACACGGAAAAAAAAAAGAAAAAAAAATAAATATAAAAAAGCTTCTTTTTTTTTTTTAACTTTTGTCGTGGCTTTTCTACTGTTTCCTATAATTAAAAACTTGACATATGATAGTAAATTAAGGATTACAAGGCACTCATGTCTTCGTCAAGCTAATGGTCTTGCACTTTAATAATACTATAGAAAGTTGTCATGTCTTAATCATGCTTTATTTTAGTCATTAATAAATTCGTTTTGCTCTATGGTAATGGGTTTTATCAATTTTTAAAGAGGACATAGTCTGAACGGTTATTTTAAAAGGATCCAAACAAAAGTAGTGTAATCATTCAAGGATTTTTATGCTTAAGCTTTTCATCCAAATCATTATCACTTTACAACAATGATAACATAGTAAAGTTCATTTTATAGCAAACCTGCATTTCGCTTTTTTTACTTTGTGATTTTTAAAGGTCAAGGGGGCATAACCTTATATTGCTATAGCTGAATTGGGAAAAAATAGAAGAAACAAAAATCAAGCACATATATATCGTTCTGAAATCTGTACACTTACTCTTTTTTCCCCTTAGAATTTGTTTTTTTTTCCTCTAAAAAATAATCTGTTCGTCTTAGGCTCTCTGTTTCCAAGTGCTCCTTACGAAAAAGCTCAACTTGTCCGGACCCTAGTTTTCTTTTTTAGCTTCTTTGTATTATTGGTAGAGGCGGACCATTATACATACGTACATACATACATTATATATACGTACATACATACATTATATATATATATATAAAACTCATAACTTTGATGTTAACTCATTGAGTTTAAACTTTAGATCCGCCTTCAATTGTTGTTGGGAGACATATCAAACCCTTAACCTTGATATATATAAGAAAACTTTGTAAAACTTTTTTTACATGTTAGGGTCTGTACTAGCTAGCACCATGGATAGTGCGTGTCACCATTTTACAGCAAATAATATGCCTCATGAATTGGTAGGGGAAGAGTCTTTAAAGTTAAAGTGTTTTTTTTTTTTTCTTTTTCTTGGTAGGTGGTGGGGGAGGGGAAAATGAGGGGACAAATTAAAACACAAAATCAATTGGAGTACAATTTACACAAGACTCCATTGATATAGTGCTGAAAAGAAATATAATGTTGTAAGGCAAAGGGGATAACTACACTTAGAAATTATATAAATATATATATATATATATATATATATATATATATATATATATATATATATATATTCTTAAATGACTTTAACAAGATAAGCAATTATCGGACTTCGTATATAAAGGTGTTGGCTTGCCAGATGACCTCTTTGGATGATATTCACAGGATTAGGCAGTAGAACACCAACAAGGTGAATCATTGCGTCTTTGGCTATAAAGTAACATAGTTTAATTCGTATACACTAATGGTATTTTTTAAATTGTTCGCACCTCTATGATTTGCACATCTTCCTTTTCATCTTGATCCAATTCCCATTGTAATTCTAATGTTCGTGAAATAAACGTTTTACTGCGACAAGTATATTCACATATCTCCGGTTAACTATTCGACATGTTATTGTTATATACTTTTTATATTTACTCTCTTGTGTAACATTTTTTTCACGTTTATTTTTTTAGTGCTAGAAAATTCACGTACATGAAGACTAGTTATTATAAATCACAAATGCCCTTAGTGAAATATCTTTTGCTTTTTTTTTTTCAAAAAAAATTACATTAGTTAAAACTATAAGGTAAGATACTTTTACTAATATATAAGACTTTAAAATCAACTAAACTTTGATTATTAAATCTTTTTCTTATTGAACTAAGTATAAATCCTAATATTTAAGACTTTAAATATTGAAACTAAAAAATGCACTCACTAATTAGAACAACTAACTAAGAAAATATCTAAAATTACATGGGGAGAGAGAGATTGACAGAGAGAGAGAGAGTAAAAAACTTAATTCTGCAAAATAAATCCAAAATTTACATATTAGTTTTTCACTATTTAAAAATAAAATGCTTGTTAGATAAAGTTATAATTACTGCTAAATATTTATAATATGTGATAAAATAATATTAAGAATTTGAATTAACAAAAACTAGAAAAATTTCTTAAATATTAGGACTAATAATTAAGTCGTTCAACAAATTTATGTTTTGCTTTCAGTATTAGGTCAGAAAATAACAATAAATTTCATAAGATATTCCTATATATATCCTCATAAAGCACAATAAGGCATCTGATAACTTTTATAGGAAGATTTTGTTCCTTTATTGAGTTAGCTAAATGAGAAAATATTCATTATTGTAAAAAAAATTTCTTAATTTTTATTTTGTAATTTATATCACTCAATAACACTGTTTAATAATATTCACATAATTTTAATTGCATATTCATTAATATAGTTACACGTAAACTAAGAGTTTGTTTGGATGGTTGTTACTAGTTGTATTGTTACTTTAAATATAATGTTTATATTGATTGTTACTTAAATTTTATTGTATAGTATCTTTAAGTCCGTCGTTACGTAACGACGGAAAGTACCACTTTATGGAACGACCCGATTTTGTGTGGTCACGCCGTTACCTTATTTTTTCCTCTCATCTGTCCTTCCATTAAATACTCATATTTTATCATTTACCCTACCTTTTTATATAATAATTCTACTTCGTACCTTATTTTTCTTTATAATATTGCAAGTTTATTCTTCATATTGTTGGTGCATGACATTATGAAAAGCCGAAAAAAATATAATCTATCCGAACATTGTATATATCAAAACGATACAGTACAATATATGACACGACTCAAAATCCAACCAGTCATGATGGCACCTAACCCAACCGCTAGGTAAGCCAATTAACAACTATCCATACTAATGAGATTCATTAAGAGAAGAAATGACAATACAACTGAACTATTATACAAAGAATTTCCAAGGACTGGTAGTACAAATTATGAGCTTCTAAGATTTAGAGTTTACAAAGATGGTATGAAATAAATACATCATCTGTTTGAAATATACATGAACAGATTAAAAATTCTAAAGCTACCAAGGACAAGAGGCAGTTATGACCGGAACACAAGTACATCTTTAAATCTAGCTCTCGCCATACACAACAACATCAGCATCGAACATCTGCCCACACAGTGCAGAAGTATAGTATGAGTACAACCGACGCCATGTACTCAATAAGTAACAAACCTAACCTTAGATTGAAAGTAGTGACGAGCTAGGACAAGGATCAGAGTCCAACTCCAATAACCAGCAATAGTTCATAACAATATAATAAAGATGATACAAGAAATAACTCAGAGATATGATGCTCAGCTCATTCACAGTTACGGAAAATAGGCATGCTTTTCAAGTATAACAGTAAATCCCAAATCTTTCACCGAAAGTACCAAAAATATGAGTAAGTTTGAAAACTGTGATTTTTCCCGAAAACTTCCAACAACAACTAAGATGTTTCATTATCAAATGGCATGAGGAAAGTACATCTCTATGCCTATATGTCAATGTATGCATGCCAACTGTAATACAATGCATTGATAAAACCATATGCATACTCTCGGTGTACTAGTGCACTCAATCCTCCCAATCACCAAATCCTCACAGTCAGTCAGTCCTTACAGCCACTGAGTCCTCAAGTCACTCAACCCTCCCAATCACTTGGTACTAGCGCTCGGCACGCGCACTCAGTAGGTACTTGCGCTCACTGTGGGTGTGCAGACTCAGGAGAGGCAGATCCATCCCAAGCGCTATAATAAGCCAATCATGGCATGAATCAATAAAGCCTACTGCGACGTGTAGCCCGATCCTATTATGAATCAATAATACTTGTTGCAGCGTGCAGCCTGATTCCATCAATATCCTCACAATCAGGCTCTCGGCCTCACTCAGTCATCAATCTCTCCAATCTCTCGGGCTCATAATGTCATGAAAATCATCCCAAAATGATGATGTGATGTATCAATAATTGGTAAGAGTATGTAATTGCAATGTAAGCAAATAACTCAACGGCAGAAATGACCTCAGTTGGTCCCAACAGGATAAGCATATAGCCTAGACATGGTTTCTAACATGGATCACAAATTAATTACTCTAGCACATAGAGATTTCATGGATACATATAAGATTAGGTAACTACACTGTACCATAAAAATAACCGAGTCACAATTCACACGGTGCAAGCCCACACGCCCGTCACCTAGCATGTGCGTCACCTCAACACCAAACACATTTCATGTATACTCAGGGGTTCATACCCTCAATACCAAGTTTAGAAGTGTTACTTACCTCGAACAAGCCAAATCCAATACTAAACAAGCCAAACAATGCTCCAAAAAATGCCATCCTGCACGTACTAACCTCCGAATTGCTTGAAACTAGCCAAAAGCAACTCAAGAACATCAAATAATGCTTAATGAAACAGTTCCAGATGATAATGGTCGAATCTTTAACCAAAATCCCAAAGTCAACCAAAAAGTCAAACCCAGGCCCGCACCTCGTAACCCGATGAAACTCACAGAATCCGACAATCCATTTAATTACGAGTCCGACCATACTAGTTTCACTCAATCCGACTTCGAATCGATGTTCAAAACTCAAAAGTTCACTCTATAAAACTTTAGACAAAATCCCCCAATTTTCTCTTCAAAATTTACAATCCAATTACCAGAAACAAAGATAGATTCACGAAATACAAGGAAAACTGAGTAGAGAATACTACCCTAATCCATACGGTGAAAATCGCCTCGAAAGTCTCCTCAAAAATCGCTAAATCCCGAGGTCCCCAAATCAAAATATGGATAAATGGCTCAAAGGTCCGAAATTGGACATTAAATCCAGTAGCCAGGCTTCCTTCTTCGCGATCGTGATGAACAAATTCTTCAACTGTGATTTCCAAACGCTTCCCAATCAGCCTCTAGTATAATGGTCATAACCATTTGTACAATACTCCAAATGACAAATGGTTTGAGTTGTGATACTAGACATCAAGGGCTACAACTTTCATTTTTTGATCATCTTCAAATTCATTATAAATTGCAAGATATAAGCTTCCAAAGTCAGCCCTGTGCAGCAGAAATTTCTCCTACGAGATCGCGACCAAATATTCGCGATCGCGATGCACACCCTTGTAGCCAAAAACCAGCAACTGAAAATAGCCTAAAAATGGTCTGAAACCACCTCGAAACTGACCCGAGCCCTCGTGGTTCCATGCCAAACATCCACAAGTATAGAAATATCATGCAAACTTGGTCGCGCGATCAAATCAATAAAATAACACCCCAAAACCATGAATCGGATATCAACACACATGAAATTTGAAGGGAGAACTCAAGAACTTCTAAAATTTCAACCAAGCGTCCGAATGCTATTGATATGTTACAAGTATATTGGTTATAAGTACTTTACTTTATGTTTTGATGATCTAACAAACTTACTATCCAGAACCAGATAAGGAACCTGTTACACATGTACAAGACCTCAAGATCACAAGGTCCCAGGTTGGGATTCAGCGTGGAATATAATTCAACTCTTCAGAAGTGGAAGCAACAGCTAAGGGACCAGGTCCCTACCAGTTCCTGAGGAGACTGTACGAAGTCAACTTTCCAGCTGGAAAGTTGCTGCCTGCATATGCTACAATGCAGGAATAGTGCTGCAGTCAACATTCCAAGGAAGACTTTTAACCTACCTTGCTTACATCATTGTAAGTGATGTCACACATGTATATATGCATTCAAGGGAGGTAAAACAAAATACTTGAACATTTGAGAAGCTCATTCACATGAATCCAGCAAGCAAGTTTCATATGCTTTAAGAACAAAGAACAATACAACTACGGACCAGTTTCCACATAGAGTTATTGGATGTCCTTAGTTGAGTTGTAACTTTGTAATAGTTCTTCAAATTGTAATTTCTATCTAGCTTATTTAGAAGCATTATATAGGAACCCATTTTCAAACCTTAAAACCAGTGTGTTTGAATCTTGGCTAGAGTTAGTCATGTTGTAAAGTTTTTATAATAGAGTTATTACAAAGTGGCTTGTAATAGAGTATTACAAGTTAGTGATGGATTAAGAGGTTAACTCCTAGGTTGCATAGGCTGTAATCTAAAAGTTGCTCAATAGTGAAGTTGAAATCATAAAAGGGTAGGTCGTGGTTGTTAATCCTGTTGAGCTGGGAATTTTCCACGTAAAATTCCTCTTGCCATTTAATTACTGATGTGTGTGTGTGTGTACTGTTGGACCTGATAGAGAACCTAGTTCTCGATAGAGTTTGTGGACCCTTATATTCTATCACTAGGTATCAGAGCGGGTTCTTTCTATCATGTTAACACCTAGAAAGGATCCTCATGGTTGCTCCTCCAAACTTCGAAGAAGGCCAGTCTACTTACGGACCACCTAGGTTCAGTGGACAGTATTATGGATGGTGGAAAACTATAATGCATTACTTCATCATGGCTGAAAATTTTGAGCTATGGGATGTCATATGTGATGGACCATTTCTTCCTACCAAAAACCTTGGCAACCCACCAGTAGCCATTCCCAAGACAAGGAAAGAATTCAATGATGCAAATAGAAAGGCCATAGAGAAGAAATTTCGTGCTAAGAAAATTCTGGTGTGTGGTATTGGACCTGATGAATACAACAGGATATCAGCATGCCAGTCAGCCAAAAAATCTGGGATGCCCTTCAGAAAGCTCACAAACACAGGTGAAGCAATCCAAAATCGACATGCTCACAACTCAATACGAGCTCTTCAGGATGCAAAAAGATGAATCTGTCCAAGAAATGCATACCCGGTTCACCTCCATCTTTAATGAAATTCACTCCCTTGGTGAAACTATTCCAAGAAACAAGCTTGTTAGAAAGATCCCGAGCGTGCTACCAAGTTCTTGGGAAAGCAAAGTGAATGCCATTACAGAGGCGAAGGACTTGTAGGAGCTAGCTATTGATGAGCTTGTTGGAAATCTAAAAGCATATGAAATGAAGAAGAAGAAAGACAGTAAAAGAAGAGAGCCCAAGATGGAGAAGAACCTGGTCCTCAAGATAGAAAACAACGAGTCAAGTGGTGAAGATGGTGATATGGCATACCTAACAAGAAGATTCCAGAAGATGGTTCGCAGGAATGGAGGCATTCCAAAAAGGGGAAGTTCTAGCAACCTTTGCCATAAATGTGGCAAGCCAGGACATTTCATCAAGGATTCCCCCTCTCCTAAAGCAGGATCGGTACAAGAACAACTCTGACAAAGCAGCCAAAAGGAACCTGGTTCCTGACAGATGCTTCAATAGAAAAAAGCCACTGACAATGTCGTGAGACAAGCTCTTGCTGCATAGGGAGATTCATCATGCGAATTTGGAGAAGATGATGAACCAAGTGACAGCTCTATGATGGCAGTAGAAAGTGAAGCAACCGAGTATGACTCAATTTTTGCTTTGATAGCCCAGTCTGATGATGAAGATGACGATGATGATGAGGTAAATTTTCTGGACGTTCAGAGAAATCTAAAATCTTATTCTCCTAAGAAACTCATGTCTTTGGCAAATGTGAAAATCGACACTTATCATAGTCTTAAAAATGACAGAGATGTCTTAACAGTTGAACTAGGAGAAGCAGAACAGTCTAGAGATGACCTAGTAATAGTTGCAGTTGATCTAAGAGAGTCAATTGAGAACCTGAAGAAAGAAATAAGTGTCTTAAAGAAAAGGATTGAAGATGTAGAACAAGAAAGAGATGATCCTTCTAGTGGTAGTAATGGACTTGAAGGAAACCATCTGGAAACCTACAATGGAAAGTAGGGCTGAAAATTATCAAAAAGGAAAGGAAGTTGCAAGCGAGGCACATATTAATCTTGAAAATGAGCTAAATTCAGTGCAGTTTAGTCTGTGTGCTGAGCTTGAGAAAAATAAATAACTTCAGGAAGAACTAGGTAGAGTGAAGAGTGATCTTGAAAAATCACTCAAGTGCACCTGGTCCTCTGATGCTATCACTGCCATGTACTCCAACAATGGGGGAAACAGGCAGGGGATTTGGTTTTAAAGGGAAAAGATTCCTTACAACCCTCATAGCAAGTACGTTACTATACTTGACAATTGGCTTTGCACCCACTGCGGTAATAATGGGCACCTTAAAAAAACTGTAAGGCCAGATGTCAGTCACAACAGAAAAACAAATCCTTTGCTGAAAAAGTAACTACTAGTAAAGAATCTGGTCCTCATTTACAAAACGCATAATGCCTATATGGACCAAAAGATCCCTTATTCACCCATTTTCTCATTACAAGGGACCCAAATTGGCTTGGGTTCCTAAAGCTAACTCCTAATCTTCTTGTGCAGGGAACAGTGAAAGGAAGGAGCCTACAATGGTACATGGATAGTGAGTGCTCAAAGCATATGACTGGAAGTACAATGATTTCCTTTCACTAAAGGCCCTGCAAGGAGGGAGTGTATCCTTTGGGAATGGCAAGAAGGGATACATTCTGGGAGTTGGAAGGATTGGGAAGTCTCTCTCTCACTCAATCGAAAATGCGTACTACGTGAACGGATTGAAGTACAACTTACAAAGCGTTTCCCATATCTGTGACAAGGGAAACAAGGTGGAATTTGTGTCAAAAACCTATACAGTTACAAACCTGGTGACGGTTGAGGTGGTGCTAGTGGCAAAAAGATACAAGCATATCTATGTAGCTGATTTTAGAGTCACTGAAGAATGATGATCTAATCTGCCTAAGCACTGTTGATGATGATACAGAGTTATGGCACAGGAGGCTAGGTCACGCAAGATTCACGTTGTTAAAAAAATTAGTAAGAAAGGACCTAGTTCGTGGTCTGCCCAAATCAAGCTTCAAGGATCACAAAGTGTGTGAGGATTGTGTAAAAGGGAAGCAAGTCAGATCTTTGTTCAAGCCCAAAAAGGAAGTCAGCACCACAAGGCCACTTGATCTCCTTCACATGGATATATGTGGACCTATGAGGGTGCCAATCAGAGAAGGAAAGAAGTACATCTTTGTAATAGTTGATGACTATACCAGATTCACCTGGACCTTGTTCCTCAGGACCAAGGATGAAACCTTTAAAGTGTTTGTTGCCTTTGTCAAAAATATCCAAGTGAAGATGGGTAATAAAGTAGCCTGCATCAGGTCTGATCATGGGACGGAGTTTGACAATGTCAAATTCGATGAGTTCTACGCTGAAAATGGCATCACTCACAATTTTTTTGCTCCAAGAGCACCTCAACAAAATGGTGTTGTAGAGAGGAAGAATAGAACTCTTGAAGACATGGCAAGAACAATGCTAATTGACAGTGGGATAGCAAAGTATTTCTAGGCAGAAGCTGCCAATAATGCGTGCTACTTGGTAAACAGGTGCATGATCAGGTCCCATCTGAACAAAACTCCATATGAACTGCTGAATGGAAGGAAGCCCAAGCTGACATATCTAAGAACTTTTGGGTGTAAATTCTTTGTTCATAACAATGGAAAGGAAGCTCTTGGGAAGTTCGATGCCAAAAATGATGAAGGAATCTTTCTGGGATACTCATCTCAAATCAAATATTACAAGGTTTACAACAAAAGGACTCAATGTGTAGAAGAAAGCATTCATGTGATCTTTGATGAAGCACACCTCTCCTATGAAAATGACAGACATGTTGATCAAGATGGAGAGCCCTTATCTGTGCCAGGTGAAGTAATTGATATGGCAAATGGAAATGCATACATGATGAGCCATTTCAAAGAATCCAGTGAAGAAGATGCAAATACATATCTATCAATTGGAGAGGAACCTGGTCCCCCGATTACAACGACAGAAGCTGAAAACAGAGTTGTTGATGCAGTCCAAGGAACTCCACTTTGTAAAGTAAGAAGCGCTCAAGAATCCCAATCAGATATTCCTGGTTCCTCTACCAATGAGACTCAGGCACCAAATTGGAGGTTCAAAAGTTCATATCCTCTTGACAACATAATCACTCCTCTTGACTCAGGAGTTCAAACCAGATCAAAATCAAGAAACTCACTTGCCTTCTCAGCTTTTCTTTCCCAAATAAAGCCCAAAAATATAAAAGAAGCGCTGAAAAATGCAGACTGGATCACAGCTATGCAAGAGGAGTTGCATCAATTTAAAAGGAACAAGGTATGGCACTTGGTTCCTCGAACTGGTGATCGAACCATTATAGGAACCAGGTGGGTATTCAGAAACAAACTTGATGAGTTTGGAAATACGACAAGAAACAAGGCAAGGCTTGTGGTTCAAGGCTACAATCAGGAAGAAGGGATTGATTATGATGAAACATTCGCCCATGTAGTTCGAATGGAAGCCATTAGAATTCTGATTGCCTTTGCATCTCATATGGAGTTCACACTTTTCCAAATGGATGTCAAAAGTGTATTTCTAAATAGCTATCTGAAAGAAGAAGCCTACGTCAAGCAGCCTCCCGGTTTTGAGTGTCACGAACACCCTAATCATGTGTTTAAACTAGATAAGGCTTTGTCGGGTTAAAACAGGCTCTCAGGCTTGGTATGAAAGGTTTTCAAAATTCCTTATAGACAATGGCTTTGCAATTGGGAAGATTGGCAACACTCTTTTTCTAAAGAAACGAGGGAGGAACCTACTCATTTTTCAGGTGTATGTTGACGATATCATCTTTGGAGCCACATCTGACTCTCTCTGCGAAGAATTTGCTAAACTCATGGGGAGTGAATTCGAGATTAGTATCATGGGAGAACTGAATTTCTTCCTAGGACTTCAAGTGATACAATCTAAGAAGGGAACATTGATAATTGGCAAAAGTACATCAAGGAGCTGCTGAAAAGTTTTGATATGGAAGCATCAAAAGTTATCGACACGCCCGTTGCAACAGCTACTCATCTAGACATAGATGAACCTGGTTCCCCTGTAAACCAGACCATATATAGAGGGATCATAGGGTCATTATTGTATCTCACTGAAAGCATACCAAACATTGTTTTTAGCGCGGGTCTCTATGCAAGGTTTTAATCCAATCCAAAGGAATCTCATCTGAAGGATGCCAAGAGAATACTGAGATATCTCAAAGGAAAACAAGACCTGGTCCTCTATTATCCTTTAGGAGACAACTTTAATCTTATTGGGTATACTGACGCTGATTATGCAGGATATCTGGTGGACAGGAAAAGCACGTCTGGAATGGCACACTTCTTAGGTTCCTACTTAATCTCAGGGGGTACAAGGAAGCAAAACTCTGTGGCACTTTCAACTGCAGAAGCTGAATATGTAGCAACTCCCTCTTGTTGTGCTCAACTTCTGTGGATCAAGCAACAATTGGAAGATTTTGGAGTATTCTCAGACTGTGTGCCTCTCTTATGTGATAATACTAGTGAACTCAACATGGCAAAAAAATCCATTTCAACATAAGAGGACCAAGCACATTGATGTACGTCACCGCTTCCTCAGAGACAATGTTGAGAAAGGGCTTATATGCATGAAATTCTGCAGCACTGAAGACCAAATTGCAGATATATTTACCAAAGCCCTGAGCAGAGAACACTTCGAGCAAAATCGTCTGGCATTGGGGTTGATAAAACCCAATTGAGAACCCGGTCCCTCAATGATTGTCTATGAAAGAAAGGCTCAGGTAAACTTAGCTAAAAGGTGTTTTCTGGTAAAGTCTAACTCATCAATATACCGTTACAGGCAAATACGCTTGATGATTACAGAGCAAATAAGCGTTTGAGGTTGTATACACTGGTAAAAAGGGCAAAGCATTTACACAAGAGATCAGTCAGGGAACCTGGTTCTCCTGACACAGGTTAGTAGTTACTCTGTTCTCTCATGCATAATTCTGAACAATTAAATCAAGTGCCACATCATCAGCATGTCAACTTTTAGTTTTGCATCTTTTGAACCCAAATGCCTCGCCAGTTATAAATCGACCCATCTCCCTAAAACCTACCACCCTTTTTCTAACCAATCCCTCTGTCATCATAAATACATCTATCTCTGTCACCGCACTTCACATATCAACACTTCCAAACCTGTTTTCTATTCTTTCTATCTTCAGTTTACCAAATCTTCTCTTCTTCCCACCATGGCTGAAGATCGAACAATCTCTAGTACTATCGAGTCCTCACCAGTCGAAACACCAGCGATAGACTCTCCCCCTGACACTACTGTTAACCAAAACCCTAGAACAGAGTCACCCCCATATTCCATCTCCTCTCCTACCCATTCGAGTTCTTGCTCTCACAAGAGTCACCAAGTATCAACTCTCACAGGAGGTGTTGCCCAGAGCTCGTCTCTTACCTCGCCAGAAAAGAGAGATGTCACGAGTATTGCTGAGAATGAAGAAAATCGAGAAATATCAAGTTCTCCTATAGAAGAAAAGTCAAAAGCAGACCAGGTTGAGGGAAATAAAGTCATCGACTCAATAAAGACTACTCCCGAACCCCAGTCCACATGTGCCTCTCCTATTTCTCCTGAGCTTCTCATGAATCTACAAGAAAAGAAAGTAATCGAAAATATGCCGTCCATCGCCAATGAAGGGTTTTTTGTCGAAGGAAGTGAGGATGGTCTTAAAACTCAAGGGGAAGCATCTAAACCTGTTGGGGAGGATAGTGAGCTTGTGCCTATTGAACCTTCAGCACAGGAAAGTACTACTGGGGAACCTCTTGGAGGACCTGATCTGCCTTCGGAGGATCCAACTCCGGGTCCTACTTAAGAACCCAAGGTCAGTACTAACTCTGCTCCCTCTCCTCATTTAGATGTTGAGCCTCTAAGTGTAATCATGCCTGATACAGGTCCTACATCTGAAAATCAAAAGGAGGATAGTGAAGAAGATTTTGATGACTTACCAATTGCCAGTCTGCCTAGGCATAGAGTAGCTGTTGTTGGAGAGCCCACTCCTAAGAGACCCACAATGAGGTTGCAAAAGAATGAAGCTCGTGAGTCTTATCTTAAGAACAATCAGACTAAATAAAGGAGAAGACAATTAGTGAAAGATGGCAAAGTTGTAAATGAGAAGATAGTTCCGGTTGTGAGTGTGGATGAAGAAGAAATGGAAGAACCTAGTACGTTGACTAGGAAGTTGTCACAAAACCATGGTCTTCTCAAACCAAAAGGGGGATCTTCTGTGTCTTCTAAATGTCAGACTAGGTCTGCTGATGTTGTTGCTACTGAGAATGTGGAGAAAGATTCACATGAAAAATCTATGAAGTCTGATAAAAAGAAGAAAGGTGTTCGCAAGACTGCTAAGAGAAAGGTTGATACTGCTGATGAACCTGGTTCCTCAAAAAAGGCCAAAGCTGATGATCCAGGGAGTGTAGGGAAAGAAAGATTGAGAAGTCCAAAGGTACTATGGGGGCGTACATTCGCCTTTGATGTCTTGGAGGAGGCTGGTATAAGACAATTAGTTGAGATCTGTGATTTCCAACAATGGACACACTTGTTCACAAGTGATGCTGCTAGGGTATATGATCAGGAAGTTAAAAGTTCTTACGCCGACTTGTACAAGGTTGAGGATGGTCACATTTGTGCCTTGGTGAATGGGGTTGATATAGTGTTAGACCTTGCCTTGCTGGGATCTGTTCTTAGTGTGCCCACTGAAGGGATATCTAGTGTTCAAGGAGCTTGTACTCAGAACTTCAGAAATGCAATCTTGAAGGACAGAGTAGTTCAGCAGGGGGAACGGGTTCAGAAGAAGGCACTCCTTCCTATTTACCAATTTCTATTTGAGATGGTAAACAAAGTGCTGCTGCCTCGAGCTGAGCGAAGATCCATCACATCTCGTGCAGACCTGTTCCTTATGGAAGCACTGGATGACTTTACTACTATCAATCTGCCTGGGATCATGATAGAGCACATGAACAAAGTGGCTGATTTTAAAGATGGTAATCATGGGCTGACATACGGGTTCTTTCTTACCAAGGTCTTTGACCACTTCAAGGTTCCGCTCGGGCCAGTTAAAGTGAGTGCCAAGAAACAAACGTTTTCAAAAGCACTGAAGAATCTGAGTGTATAGAAAAATTTGGAGGGGTTGCAAACACTTCAACTATTCCTCAGTTAATCAATGCTCAAAATAGTGCTACTACTGAGATAAGGCAATTTAAAGCAAGGAATGCTATCCTTGAGACTCAGATAAGTCAGCTGCAAGAGGCACCTAGTTCCAGTCACTGTCAGAGCGAAGAGGTTGCTCTCCTGACAAAGGAGAACGCGTGAGCTCAGGGAACACGTGGAGGAGCTGAAAGAAAGACTACTCAATGAGCAAATGTCAGCGAATGTATGTATGGATCTAGTCCTCCAAACTATTTCCTCTGCTTCTAAACCTTCTCCTCGCACCGCTTCTTAAATTCTGTCCCCTCAGTGTCCAGTCTCTCCGTGTTAGTTCTTATGATGATAACTTGTGGTAGTTTTGTTGATTTTTCTAATGTGTGGATAAGGTAGTAACATTGATTCTGCTGTAAAATCCAAAACTTTGTTAATGCAAGCTTTTCCCTTATTGTTGTTTATACCGTGCTTTTATGCTCTGTTCTTAATCACGAATGTGTGCACATATGTGGCATGAGTTACCTTAAAACTAGACTTCCTTCTTGCTTACCCGTTTCTGATCTTTCTATGATGCCAAAAAGGGAAAATAATTGCACTGATTAAGGGGGCACTACTAGAAATTGGGGCTATGGCAACCCTTCGAAAACCGTTGCAATAGATAAGATAACCGTCCCTCTAGATCTAATGGGACGGATTTGGACGCATTCCTGGATCAGCATTACAATAGGTCTATTGGAACGGTTATTGGCAACAGTTTAAAAACCGTCTCTATAGATAGGGGTATTGGAACAGTTTGGAGTTCTACCATGTTCTATCTACAGGAACGGTTTTCTTTTCGGTTGGGACGGTTATAAACCGTCCTGGTAAAATAATACAGCTAATTTTTTTAAGTCTGTTGGAAAAGTTTTCATGATATATTGCAACGGTTTTTGTGATATATTGCAACGGTTTTTGTGATATATTGGAACAGTTTAAGTCTGTTGGAATGCAGAGCTTCAGGGGGAACTTAAGGTCTTTCTAGTTCACAATCTGGTTCTTTCTGGTTCACAATCTGGTTCTTTATGGCTCTTTTTAGGATTCACAATTTTAAGTTTGTCATCATCAAAAAGAGGAAAATTGATAGGTTACAAGTACTTTGGTCATAAGTACTTCACTTTATGTTTTGATGATCTAACAAACTTACTATTCAGAACCAGATAAGGAACCTGTTACACATGTACAAGACCTCAAGATCACAAGGTCCCAGGTTGGGATTCAGCGTGGAATATGATTCAACTCTTCAGAAGTGGAGGGAACAGCTGAGGGACCAGGTCCCTACCATTTCCCGAGGAGAGTGTACGAAGTCAATTTTCCAGTTGGAAAGTTGCTGCCTACACACGCTACTGTGCAGGAACAGTGCTGCAGTCAACTTTCCAGGGAAGACTTTTTACCTACCTTGCTTACATCATTGTAAGTGATGTCACACATGTATATATGCATTCAAGGGAGGTAAAACAAAATACTTGAACATTTGAGAAGCTCATTCACGTGACTATCCATCAAGCAAGTTTCAAGTGTTTCAAGAACAAAGAACAAAACAACTACGGACTAGTTCCCACATAGAGTTATTGGATGTCCTTAGTTTAGTTTTAACTTTGTAATAGTTATTCAAATTGTAATTCCTATCTAGCTTATTTAGAAGCATTCTATAGGAACCCATTTGTAAACCTTAAACCAATGTGTTTGAGTCTTGGCTAGAGTTAGTCATGTTGTAAAGTCTTTGTAATAGAGTTATTACAAAGTGGCTTGTAATAAAGTATTACAAGTTAGTGAGGGATTAAGATATTAATTCTTAGGTTGCATAGGTTGTAATTTAAATGTTGCTCAGTAGTGAAGTTGAAATCCTACAAGGGTAGGTCGTGGTTTTAATCCCGTTGAGATGGGAATTTTCCACGTAAAATTCCTCTTGCCATTTAATTACTGCTGTGTGTGTGTGTACAGTTGGACCTGATAGAGAACCTGGTTCTCTATAGAGTATGGCGGACCCTTATATTTTAAAGCAAGTTTCAAGTGCTTCAAGAACAAAGAACAAAACCACTACGGACCAGTTCCCACATAGAGTTATTGGATGTCCTTAGTTGAGTTGTAACTTTGTACTACTTCTTCAAATTGTAATTCCTATCTAGCTTATTTAGAAGCATTCTATAGGAACCCACTTGTAAACCTTAAACCAGTGTGTTTGAGTCTTGGCTAGAGTTAGTCATGTTGTAAAGTCTTTGTAATAGAGTATTACAAGTTAGTGAGGGATTAAGAGGTTAATTCCTAGGTTGCATAGGTCGTAACTAAAAGTTGCTCGGTAGTGAAGTTGAAATCCTACAAGGGTAGGTCGTGATTTTTAATCCCGTTGAGCTGGGAATTTTCCACGTAAAATTCCTCTTGCCATTTAATTACTGCTGTGTGTGTGTACTATTGGACCTGATAAAGAACCTGGTTCTCTATAGAGTTTGGTGGACCCTTATATTCTATCAGCTATCAAACCAACTACGAACGACCCGAATTTTGCAAGCAAGCTCCAAATCATAATGCTGACCTACTCGATGTTTCAAATATCATTTAACAACATCAAAATCACAAATCACACCTCAAATCGACTTAATGAAGTTCATGAACTTTCAAAATTCAAAACTAACGACGAACAAGCCTAAACACCTCGGATTGATCTAAAATTTATCACACAAGTCATAAATGACATATCGAACCTACTATTGAAATTCGACCCCGATATCAATAAAGTCAAACCTATAAACATTTCCAAACCTACAAATTTTCAACTTTCGCTAATGAGTGCGAAACTTTCTAAAATTATCCAAATGCAAATTCGGGCATACGCCCGAGTCCAAAATCACCATCCAGACCTAACGCAATCATCAAAACTCCGATACGAGGTCGAATACTAAAAAGTCAAACTTGGTCAACTCTTCTAACTTAAGGCTTTAATTATGAAATTCATTCTTCTAAATAAATTCCGAAACACCTGAAAACCAACGCCGACAATTCACAAACGTCATAATACATCATATGAAGCTACCCAAGACTTCAAATAGCTGAATGGAATGCAAATCCTCAAAACGACCGGTCGGGTCATTACATTCTCCCCCACTTAAACATATGTTCGTGTTCGAACGTGCCAAGAGTTGTTCCTATGCCTTCAAATCATTGTGCCACCTTATCACGCACATACCCAGGGTTTATCCCACGTCACCCTATTCAATATAGGCCTGACCACAGAACATTACTGACGATCATTACTTCAACCTTACACCGTAAACCTTAGAAGCCAATTTCCAACATCCAGAATTTCATACGAGACCCGAATCTAGCATATATACATTGTATAAGCCTGAACAAGCCGTATCAAGCCTTAACCATAACCAAGATGTAATCATATCACATACCACACAACTCGCATACTCGTAGAAAAACTTTCGATCACCGTGACTACTTAAAACAAACCTGAACCTGTAATGAACCTCATATCAAAATAAATCCTCGCTCAAAACCTTAGTACACTGCCGATGATGAAAGAAACATGCAGAAACTCAGAACCACTCATCAGATCAACAAGTCATGGAGCCCTCTCTCGTCCGACAGAAACCGTAGTCTAAATTCTAAGCTGACCTCCGATATTATTCCTCCATACATACTACAATCAAATCTAATCGTACCCATTTTAGGTCCAATGACCTCGTCTAGTCAAACCCAACCATTCTATTGACATGCAACACCAATACAACCTAGAGCCACAAACCAGGCAATCCGTGCACGGATACGTAATAACTCAATGCACCCTAAAATGAAAAATGACTCTAATGAGAAAACCATCCCGCAAGCTCAACAAGTACCACCACAACCGCATTGCTATGAGCCCATCATACATAGTAGAACCAAGACACACGAATCAATCACAAAGGATCATATCTCAACATAACTCCGCTGCAATGCGTGACCCCATCCTAACACTGGTCCACATGAAATACCTCAAGCCACAATGCTCAAAATCAACAGCCACAAGCAATTTGACATCAAGTACACGAAGCGCATGGCCATAACCACAGAGAAGCAAATAACACAATATACCACAACCGGAAAAGGCCATAACCAAGGCGCAATCAACCATTCCACACCCCAATAACCATTTCACTCGAATTCCGCTACACGACCTAAACAAAACCGCACCATGTGTACGTATAACCAATAAATCACCACCCCTCGTATCATAGAAGAGTAACTCATAGAACTTATCTGATATAATTAAGATCAATTTTAACCGAATGGCACATCCCTCAACTATAGCAGTACGAAGTCAACCAATCCGGTGTAGAATACACATCCTCATTAAGCCTGCCAATGAGCCTCCAAATCAAATTTGGTCGTCCCCCAATTGGATAAATAGCCTTCCAAAAGTCCATCATGACTAACCATAGTACGCACCACCATATAGCTATTTTTGGCCACATCTTCACAGTCCGCAACCCCGAAATAATCTAATTTCGAGAACTCCCGATCTCAAAATCCATAGAACACATGAATCACCATAGCCGATCCCAACTCCACCACGCGAACGATTAACACATCTCTCATACACAATCATCCCCACGAAAAACATTTCTATAATTCTTCCGTTCCACATAGCAAATTTTGAATATCAGCAGTCGATCAACCAGGCGAGATCCGCAATACCAATGAAGTATCCGTAAGTCAGCACAGTGCGCCTTCTAAAATACGCACCCTTCTCAGGAATTACCAAGTAGTTATAACATTCATCTAAATATCTAAAGCTGTCCATATTGTCCAAAATTCATGACCTTCCCTCCAAGTCTGAACCGCGACCTTGCACATGTGAATCTTAATCCTACACAACACACCGCATCTATCATGCCATCATATGAAAAGTACGAGAATCTCATAATCAACTCTGAGTCACAAGCAGAATACCAACCCGGTCAGTCGGAAACCTTCCATTTAATCTCACCCAGGAGAAAATCACAATACGCAACATGCTCCTTTTGCCAGTAGGAAATATCCATCTCAAACTGTGTTATAAACCATCGAAAACTCTCTGAAACCCATTTGCACATAACCAAACCCTCAGAACTAAAACTCTCTAACTCAACCAAGCCCCGCGGGTCACCAAATATAAGAGTATTGCTGCCGAGCACATATAGAGACTCACTACATCATAAGTACCCAAAGAACCGATCATATCTATTACCTTGCTGATCCCACCTACTACCAAGTTGTACTATTTCTCTGAGTTCCTTCCGAATTATCCTCAAGCTGACACTCCTCCTCGCCATATTACGATGATCCTCAACCAAAACTCACACCACGAGATCCTAGAATAATACCACACCGCCCCAAGGCCCATAAGCCGATGTATTCCCTCTCAAGCACCCCAAAAGTACCCGCAATCGAGACACCCACTTCGAAGAGTCTTGATGTGAACCTGAAACTATTTCCATTACCTTCCTGATACTGAAATGTAGAATCCATAGTGATATAGAAATATCACGAGTCTCGACAGCATCCGATGCAAATCTCAAAGTCTAGCCATATACAAATCCGAATAAGTTCTTAATTGCTATATACAAATCTTTAATCCATTAGATCCTTCTCAAGAGTCATCTACTCTGCTCAAATCTTGATTGCACCACCCAAACAGGACGAACGACTTGTGCCTCATTAGCACGACAACACCCAAAAAAGTAACCTCGCCTTAATGCAGCCGAGCAAATTCCTACTCCAGTGCACACTACATCTGTCACGAATAACAACTCAAATCATTCCCTGACTTCCATAGACCCATAAAGTGTAATATAATCAGTATTTAGAAATTCCCTTACTCGAGTCATCCTCGATCTCAACATCTACAAGTCATAACTGATTCACAAGTATGCCTTAAATCGAAACCAGCACAACACATAACCATGCAATCAAATCGGTGATAGCAGACTCCTCTACTTGGCTCAAAGCCATAGATCAAAACACTCGTTAACTCAGAATATCCATACTCTATTACTACCATAATAGCGCAGGGAGATTCAACTAAATCCTTCACAAGCTCACATAACATAAACCATATAGTACCTCAAATCATCTACTAAGCTCGCATACATCCTTGCGACGGTCAGGTCAACTTTCTCAACCAATCCAATCTTAAATCGCAATACCTATACCCACTGGTAGAAACGAAAACTTCCACACAACATCGTAGGGATCACACATCCGCAAATTACCCCGCAGGTGATAACCTGCCTGCTTAGCCTCAAACTGAAATCTCTCTATACCCTTTTGCAGCCATAACTATTGCGTAATCACTTAACCTTCCTGAGTTTGAACTCATCAACAAGACATAAAAATCTACTTTGTCCCACCAATAAAATAACATGAAAGAATCCCTCAAATATCCTCCTAACTTCAGACTGTATACACACCTATAGAAATTAAGCACCCAATAGGCCTTTTTTTTTAACATCCCAAGCGAACTCCTCCCATCATATAAAAAATCATTTGAACACATCCTACTGTCGCAATATAATCATCATATAGTCATCCAACCACTCATCGAGCCACAAATTTCCACTCATAGGGGCACTATCAAACGTATAATCTAAAAGCATGTACTCACACAACTGAAATGACTAAGCCTAAACTGCAGTCTAAACCTGGCCTCAAGTCCTCCAGACTAGCCCATCACCAAAACACAGAAAACACATCTCGTACCTCGTTCATAGAATCACAAGCTGTCGATGCATAGCTGATACCAAGCGCTCACATACACATACGAGTGAGTGGGAGAGTTTCAAAGCTATACGCTTCAAGCAGAATCAATACTGCACGACAAGGAAAGAAAGATGGAAAGTTTATCCTAAATGCCTTGTAGCCTCTCGAAGATAGGTATGGACATCATTATATCGATCCGCAAGACTCTACTAGACACTTGCTCATGACTCGTAGAACCTATGAACATGGAGCTCTAATACCAACTTGCCACGACCCAAAATCCAACTAGTCATGATTGCACCTAACCCAACCCGCCAGGTAAGCCAATTAATAACTATCCATTTTAATGAGATTTATTAAGAGAAGAAATGATAATACAACTGAACTATTATATAAAGACTTCCATATGACTGTTAGTACAAATCATGAGCTTCTAAGATTTAGAGTTTACAAAGCTGGTACGAAATAAATACATCGTTTGTTTGAAATATACATGAACAGATTAAAAACTCTAAAACTGCCAAGGACAAGAAGCAGCTATGACCGGAACGCAGGTACATCTTCAAATCCAGCTCCCGCCATACACAACAACATCAGCATCCAACATCTGCATGCAAGGTGCAGAAGTGTAGTATGAGCACAACCGACCCCATGTACTCAATAAGTAACAAACCTAACCTTATGTTGAAAGTAGTGGGCAGTTGCAATGAAAAAGGATTGCTTGTGGATAAAATGGGTCCACAGTTACCATAGCAAAAAGCAGGATTTAGAACACATGCCTACACCTAAGAATGCAGCTTGGGTAATCTGGAAAATCATTGAGACAAAGGAAGACCTGAAGAGGCAGCCTATGCAGGGATCCTTGTGTGATCGACTGAAGATATTGCAGGTGCAGGAACAATTCTCAATTAAGCATACCTATCTTATGTTGATGCCCCAGTATCAGAAAGTCCATTGGAAAAGCATAGTTTTGTAAACAAACATCCATCCCAGATTCAAATTCATACTATGGTTGGCTGCACATGAAAGACTATCTACTGTGGATAGACTAAGTAGAATTGGAATACAGGTGCCACAGGATTGTGCATTTTGCAAAGCTGCTACTGAAACATTGCAACATCTATTTTTTGAGTGCCCAGTTACTAGCATAATTTGGACTAGATTACTATTATTGCTAGGCATGAAAAGGAGCATAAAGGGATGGAAAGAGGAGCTTACTTGGGCAAGCAGGATGGCTAGAAAGAAGACAGAAAAAGTTGCAATCACTAGCTATGTCTTTGCTATTCTCATATACTGTATATGGAGAGAGAGGAACATGATTCGTTTCCAGTAAAGTGTCTTTGAGGAACACAGAATATACAGAGGAATTGTGCTACATGTGCACACAAGAGGCAGAAGAAAACCTAAGTGGCAGCAGACATTACATAGTTTAGACAGATTTGCTTAGCTTTTTATGTAATGAACTGTTTAGTTTTTGTTTAGCAGCAACGCCTAGTTGGTTAGTAGAAACAAATGCAATTGTAATATCGGATTAGGCTTTAGTTTTTTTGGATTGTAGCTGGTCAGCAATTACACGGCTACGTATATATATACTTTTTAATAATACAATTTGAGTTTAATCAAAAAAAAAAGTAGTGACGAGCTAGGACAAGGGTCAGAGTCCAACACAAATAACCAGCAACAGTTCATAACAATATAATAAATTTGGTACAAGAAATAACTCAGAGATATGATGCTCAGCTCGTTAAAAGTTACGAAAAATATGCATGCTTTTCAAGTATAACAGTAAATTTAAAATCTTTCACCAAAAGCACCAAAAATATGAGTAAGTTTGAAAATTATGATTTTTTCCAAAAACTTCCAACAAGTAAGATTTTTCATTATCAAATGGCATGAGAAAAGTACATCTCTATGCCTACATATTAATGTATGCATGCCAACTATAATACAATGCTGTGATAAAACCATATGCATACTCTCGGTGTACCAAAGCACTCAGTCCTCCCAATCACTCAACATCACAGTCACTCAGTCCTCACAGCCACTCAGTCCTAACAGTCACTTAATCCTCCCAATCACTCGGCACTCGGATCGGCACTCACACTTAGCACTCATACTTGGCACTCGCATTCAGTAGGTACATGCGCTCACTATGGGTGTGCAGACTCCGGAGGGGCGGATCCAGCCCAAGCGCTATAATAAGCCAATCATGGCATAAATCAATAAAGATTATTGCAGCGTGCAATCCGATCCCAGCATGAATCAATAGTACATACTACGGCGTGCAGCCCGATTCCATCAATATCCTCACAATCAGGCCATCGACCTCTCTCAGTCATCAATCTCTCTAGTCTCTCGGGCTCACAATGTCATGAAAATCGGACCAAAATGATGATGTGATGTATCAATAAATGGATACACAGACTGAGATATGATATGCAAATGAATGCGTATGACTGAGTATGTAATTGCAATGTAAGGAAATAACTCAACAGCAGAAATGACCTCAGTGGCTCCCTACAGGATAAACATATAGCCTAGATATGGTTTCTAACATGGATCACAACTTAATTGCTCTAGCACGTAGAGATTTCATGGATACAGATAAGATTAGATAACTACACAGTACCACAGAAATAACCGAGTCACAATTCACACGGTGCACGCCCACACGTACGCCGCCTAGCATGTGCGTCACCTCAACACCAAACACATATCACATATATTCAGGGGTTCATAACCTCAGCACCAAGTTTAGAAGCGTCACTTACCACGAACAAGCCAAATCCAATACTGAGCAAGCCAAACAATGCTCCAAAAAATGCCATCCTGCACGTACTAACCTTCGAACTGCTCGAAACTAGCCAAAAGCAACTCAAGAACATCAAATAATGCCCAATGAAACAACTCCAAATGATAAATGTCGAATCTTTAATCAAACCCCAAAGTCAACCAAAAAATTAAACTCGGACCCACACCTCGGAACCCGATGAAACTCACAAAATTCGACAACTCATTCAATTACGAGTAAAACCATACTAGGTTCACTCAAATTCGACTGCAAATCGATGTTTAAAACTCAAAAATTCACTCTATGTAACTTTAGACAAAACCCCCTAATTTTTTCTTCAAAATTCACAATCCAATTACCAAAAACGAAGATAGATTCAAGAAATACAACCAAAACCGAGTAGAGAATACTTACCCCAATCCATACGGTGAAAATTGCCTAAAAAATTGCTAAATCCCGAGGTTCCCAACTCTAAATATGGATAAATGGCTCAAAAGTCCGTTTGGACATTAAATCCACTGCTCAGGATTTCTTCTTCGCGATCTCGGGCATCCCTTCGCGATCTCGATGAACAAGTTCTTCAACAACAATTTCCAAACTCTTCTCAGATAGCTTCTAGTATAATGGTCATAACTTTTTTTACAAAATTCTAAATGGCAAATAGTTTGATTTTCTGAAAACTATACATGAAGAGCTACAATTTTTATTTTTGTATCATTTCCAAATTTCTTATAGATTGCAAGATATAAGCTTCCAAAGTCAGCTTCGTGCAGCAGAAATATCTCATACACGATCGCATAAAGGCTTAGGCGATCGCGACTCCTAAGACCCCAAGCTGCAGTTTGCTATTCGCGAACGCGACCAAATGTTCGCGATTGCGATGCACGCCCCTATAATAAAAAAATCAGCAACTGAAGATGGCCTAAAAATGGTCTGAAACTCACCCGAGCCCTCGGGGTTCCACGCCAAACATCCACACAAGTGTAGAAATATTATGTGAACTTGCTCGCGCGACCAAATCGCCAAAATAACACCTGAAACCATGAAT
Source organism: Nicotiana attenuata (assembly GCF_001879085.1). Classification (NCBI taxonomy): domain Eukaryota; kingdom Viridiplantae; phylum Streptophyta; class Magnoliopsida; order Solanales; family Solanaceae; genus Nicotiana; species Nicotiana attenuata. Next base: position 404,458 of record NW_017670763.1, on the reverse strand, counting down.
CAGACATCAACACGCATGAAATTTGAAGGGAGAACTCAAGAACCTGTAGAATTGCAACCAAGCGTCCGAATGCTATCAAACTAACTCTGAACGACCCCGAATTTTGCAGGGAAGCTCCAAATCATAACGCAGACCTACTCGATGTTTCAAATCTCACTTAACAACATCAAAATCACAAATCGCACCTCAAATCGACTTAATGAAGTTAATGAACTTTCAAAATTCAAAACTAACGGCGAACAAGCCTAAACGCCTTGAATTATCTCATATTTGGCACACAAGTCATAAATGACATAAAGAACCTACTATAACTTCTGGAATCGAAATCTGACCCCGATATCAATAAAGTCAAACCTTGCTCAAACCTATGAACATTTTCAAACCTTCAAATTTCCAACTTTCACCAATTAGTGCCGAAGCCTTCTAGAATTATCCAAACGCAAATCCGTGCATACGTCTGAGTCCAAAATCACCATCCCGACTTAATAGAATCATCAAAACTCCGATACAAGGTCGAATGCTAAAAAGTTAAACTTGGTCAATTCTTCCAACTTAAAGCTTCAACTATGAAGTTCATTCCTCCAAACTAATTCTGAAACACCTGAAAACCAACGCCGACGATTCACAAACGTCATAATACATCATATGAAGCTACTCAAGACTTCAATAGCTGAACGGAATGCAAATGCTTAAAACGACTGATCGGGTCGTTACAATATAATATAATACTATACGATACATTACGAAACAATACATAATAACCATCCAAATAAATTGTAAGACTAGCAAAATTTAAATGCATATACGTATCAGTAAATTAAGCAGTAAAAGTAGATAAAAAACCGTACAATCTTCTCGCGATCCATCCACCAGAGGATTGAGCAGTAGATATCAGAAAAGCACACCAACTCTTATAAGCTAAGGCAGGAAAAAGCATATAATAATGATTTTATGACTTGTTTAAAGTCCTTTCTTACAGAGCCTGGCGTTTTCACAGAGCCTTTAGTTTATGGATTTCCGTATAGTTGTCAGAGACAAGAGCTGTCATAAAGATAGAATAGTTGCAGCAGCGTAGCATAACATATACATACAACAGAGAGCCCTCAGTCATTATATTTGCACAGTGGTGTTCTCTCTAGAGGCTCTGTATGTATTGTGTGTGTCAGTGTGTGTGAATTAGTGAAAGAGAAATGAAGAGAAAAGGAGAGGTGGCAGTAATATATTATGGTCTGAACCATTAGTTTTATCCATGTATAGAAGATTCTGTAACCAAATGGTGTCTAAAAAAATACATTTTAAATGCTTCCAATACATAGATAATTTTTTAAAAAAATGCCAATTTACATTATCAAATCATGATTTATAAATAATTACTCCCTCCCTTCCAGTTTACGTGAACCTATTTCCTTTTTGGTCCGTTCAAAATAATAACTCCTTTCTGAATTTGGAAATAATTTAGTTTAAACTTACATTTCTACCTTTAATGAGAAGCTTTTATAACCACACAAATACTCTGGTCCCATTTTTGACTTGTTTAAAATCACAAATTCCAAAAGTCTTCATTTTTTTTCTTAAACTCCGTGTCTAGTCAAACACGTTTACATAAATTAGAACGGATGGAGTATATCTTACTATTCAATAGTAAAACTACAATTAAAAAAGTAAGGCAGGCGAATTATTACTCACTCTGTCCCAATTTATTTAGTGCACTATGACTAGGCATGAGTTTAAGAAAAAAAAGTACTTTTTGAAAATATGATATAAAATAAGTTATAGATACTTGTATAGTTTCTCTTATTAAATATAGCATGAAAAATTTAAAATTAAATTATTAAATAATATAAAAATAGATTATTCTTCTTAATAAATTAAAGCAAAAAATATATAACATTAATTAGTACAGAATAAATACAACATATTGCAATATATTGCGTAATAAGATAAAAATTCATTGCACTATTATTATATACAGATTAAATCTTCAGTAAAAGTGAATATTGGTAACAGTAAAATTCGAACTCAGTTTACCTACTATTTCTATCCCAAAGAGCTCTTTCATTTACCAACAGCCCCTTTTCTTTTTGTTTTCATCTCAAACACTCTCTCTCTAGAGTTGGCTCTGTTTACTTATCAAGATTACCTTTGCCTTGTTCCTCTACCGGTTTGTGTGAAGTCTCAGAAGAGTAGTTTGTGTAGTGAAAAATGAGTAGAGCAAGAAGTGGATATCCATTTACAGCAACTCAGTGGCAAGAACTTGAGCATCAAGCTCTTATTTACAAGTACATGGCCTCTGGAATGCCTGTCCCTCCTGACCTTCTCTACTCCATCCGAAGGAGCTTAGACTCTTCAAACCTCTTCCTCCACCAACCCCAACACAGTACACTACTCTACTCCTCTTTCTTTCTCTATTTTATGCATAATATTGATATTTTGTTGATGCTTTGTTTTCAAAAGCTATGTATTTTTGTATATATTTGCAGTTGGATGGAACTGTATTCAGTTGGGATTTGGGAAGAAAATAGATCCAGAGCCAGGGAGGTGTAGAAGAACAGATGGGAAGAAATGGAGGTGTTCGAAAGAAGCCTATGCAGATTCCAAGTACTGTGAGAGACACATGCACAGAGGCAGAAACCGTTCAAGAAAGCCTGTGGAAGTAATGACAACAAGAACTACTACTACAACAACAATGCCCCCAACAGCAATTCCCATCTCATCAATCAAGAACAACTCTAACAACTATTCTCCATCTATCCCCACTTCTTTCTCTTATTCATCTCAACCCCAACACTCTTTTCTCTATCCACATTCTTCTTCCTCTACACCCCCTGGCAATATTGGTTTGTCATCTCAAGACCAGACCAAGTTCCTCTTTGATTCTGGTGCTTATTCCAGGTTTGCATCTTGAATAACATACTCCACTTCTTTCATTTCATTTTATACTATGGTATTTCACTAGATAGGAAGTTTTATACAGTGATTTTTCACACATACTAAAAATATCTTTAGAATTTATGATATTAAACATATCAGTGACATCAATATATTTATGATTATAATAACATGTAGTATAAAATAAGACGGAAAGTAATTGTAGAAAAGTGTTGAGTCACGTCCTACAAAAACATTCATTTTTATTGTTGTACCAACTAGATTGGAATTGATATAGCAACTGATTGATTGATTATTGATATATTTGGGTGTAATATATAGAAGTGCATCTGGTTCTACTTCAATAGATGATAGTAGTTGGGAACTGGCACCATTGACAATGGGTTCACCACTTGGCCATTCGAAACAGAGGACTTATTCTGTTTCACAAATTGGGGAGTCTTATTTACAACTGCAAAGCTTCAATGAATCCTCAAAACAACAAAGACAAGATCAGTACAACTATTATGAACTGGGAAATGAAGTCAAGGCTGATATGCATATGAAAATAGAAACAGAAGATCATCAGCAACCCAAGAAAGTAATGCACCACTTCTTTGATGAACTGCCACCTCATCAACACAACAAAGACTTGTGGCTTGATTCCAATACCCACCTCTCAATTTCAGTACCAGATTCTTCACATGACTTCTTCATCACCCATAATGGTAAGCATCAATATCTTTTTCCACATAACTTATTTACTTGCATTATTTTTTATTCAGCATTTACATGCTTATGGCAAAAGAATTCTGCTTTGACCATTAAAGTTGCACTTTGTTTTGCAGGGAAATAAATTTTGTGGAGCATAGGCCAAAGTAGTACTTAAATGCTGGTGGGACGGTGCTTTCCATCTAAGCATTCTGTATGCATATGTACTGTGTCCTTAAACTGTTTTTTTCCTTCTTTTTTGTCCCTAGGACAAGAGCTATGATATGTGATGGTGTGATTTTAAATTCGTTCACAAACAAATTTACTATCCACTAATTTTCAAATCGTGCACCAATTAGTCCTTGAGAATTTCTTGGTATTTTCTTTTCTTTTTCTTGTTTATGTAAGAGTGTGGGGCTTGTAGCAGCATTAGAAGTACGCAGTGGTCTGGCTAACTGAGCAATCACATGTATTTGGTTGTCTGCATTGTATTCTTACACTATTAGCACTATTTCATTTTATTGTATGAATGGCTGAGCCAGGTATCTGGAGTTTTGCCACATGTTGGTACGTTCTATTCATTAGGGATGACATCTTGAATATTGGCTTTTTTTGTGGTTGCTTTCAGTATTGCTTACTATTGAATTAATGGACCCAGCTGATATTTTGGATTTTTATAACCGTTTTGCTATAGTTTTCATAACATAAGTCTGATCACACATTTGGCTTCTTTCTTTTTACTCGTGTGCAATCTTATAGGAGAGTGTAAATTATAATATGTGGTCCTCTCTGGATTATATCCTCATGTGAATACTTCTGTTTGATGCACATGCAAGTGTTTCTGGGTGGAAAGAATCTCAAATTAAGGTACTTACTATATAAGTTTGTCTAATGGACAGAATGTTATGTTCACCCCTAAGAAAGATTTCACCTTCAAGGAAGCTTGAGCCTTGACCTATTGTTGGGTCCAAACGTACACGCAAGTATATGCAGTCGACAAGTAATAAAGTAATAAGAAAGTATCGTTTCCACGAGGATTTACGATCAATTATTTTCCAATCTAAGCTATTTATATATTTAATGCTCAAGTGAGTGTGAAGAAGATAATTGTGATTTTTATACTAAATTACTATGAACTAATAAGTAGGCAAGAAAAAAAGATCGCAAGTAAAGCAAACAAACATTTAATAAGAATTCGATGAGATGAGGATATTCTAGGGTTACGGGATTGACGTCTCTCCTATTGCGTTTTTTAGGTTGATGAAATCACTTGATTTATCTAATTTGTTGATTAGCAGGGTTTATTATGCCTGCGAAGTTCTTTGGACGCTTCGTTCGCCTATTCAAGCCAACCTAAGACTATATGTCTATAGAATCAAACTTGACAAGAATGCATGTATATTTCCTGCAAAAATAACCAAGGCAAATAGAATATGTCTATCCTAATCACCAATCTATTCTCCGATGCCCGGATTCCAGAACTTACTCTATTCAATCCTATATGCAATCCGTAGTTCCCACTACCGAGTTCAACTATAAATTCGTGGATAGTACTCTATTATTAGCTATGCAATAGAATAATGAAGTGAGAGATTAAATAAACAAATTAATATGATAAATCAAGCAAAACAATCGACCGTCAAATTACAATAATCAAGAACGACCCGTAATCCCAAAATAATGAGGTTCTTAGCCACTCATATTTATAACAATAATCAAAATATCGTTTTAGAACATAAAAGCTATGAATACTAGATGAAATATGGAAGAATTGATGGATTCCATGCTCCCGAGTGTTCCGTACTTGTGTTTCTCTCTCAAAGTGACGTCCCCTCCCCTCCCCCTCCCCCCCCCCCCAAAATAGGTTTAGGTTTGCTTTTATACGAGTTGGGGGCGTCTTGGGTCGAAATAACCAAGTCCCGGCGAAATAACCACTTTGTGGCCTTTTCTTGTTTCTTTCCCTTTTCACTTTAATACACGCACATTCGTCCCAAATTGTCTCCGGATAATTCCTATACATAAAAATACCATTAATTAGCACAAAGCATTACATTACATATCCGAAATCTTGAAACATGAGTAAAATGTGAGACAATATGCACACACACTTAAACTCTTGCTCGCACTCAAGCAATGGAACTTTAAACTATACCCTAACAATGTGCATCCTAGGGAGGAGCAATTCAATTTTTATATCATACACTCTACCTTTGACTATAATCGATACCGGCAATCAAGCATGAACATACGAAATTCACATTCTCCCCGTTTTAAACATGTCCAAGTATACACAATGCAATTCAACCAATTCAAACAACCTATCCACAACCACCCTATCTCAAGAGCCGACTCGTTACCACTAAGCACCCTCAACTCGCACACTCACCCAACAAGAGAAATTTACAACATTACTTATCCATCATGAGATCATGTGCCCTCACTAACAAACAAGAGAGTGAATATAGAAATAGTCCACACATTCAAATATGATTTTGAACATAAATTAATGACATCACATAATTGAGCAAAAGTCGCTCACTCTCACAAAGAATTTCATGTGCATCCCATGGCCGTACCATAAGCTTGCCCGTAGTATACATCTCTACTAATCTAAGCTAGTCAAGTCTAGGATCAATTAGGACTTTATGGATTGTAATGGAGGCTAAGGGACGGGTAGGATACATTAAGGAATAGTGACTAACCCTCCTAAGTACTTATACACTACACTCAAGAATTGAACACGTATTTTTCTCAATCAATTCACTCACCGCAAACCATACAAAACATAACCTTTTTTTCAATTAAGCACTTCTACATCCCCACTATCACGAATTAGTAAGATTAGGATATGTGTGTTTTTCTTCTTTTTGACTGTTAGCATTATTTGTCTACTTTTTTTCTTGCAATTTTCTTTTCTCTTTTTTTTTTCTATACACACTCCATGCATTAAGGTTCATGGGCTAGTGGTATTTTCACAACTTTAGTGCACCTTATGGGCCCTTCCATGGTTCCACTTGAAAGCTACTTCCCAAATCTCTCACCTTACTTCGTTTAGCACCTAAATGCCTTCGGATGTAAAGGTTCAACATGATCAAATTAAGAATAAAATAGGGATACAACTTGTAGCGTGGGTGCTAAAGAAAAGGTCTATAGGCTCAAAGAGACTAGCAACGGGAAAATTTTATTTTGTAAATGACAGTCACATCTATGATCAAGCAAGAAATGCCTACGTCATCTCTTAGACTAGCACAACTTAATGATTTCGCTTCGATTAATGCACGGGCAAGTTCTAGACTACAGAGGATAGCACAGAATAACACAAATCCTTACACACACATTGCACATGACTCAATCAAGACGGTTCTGTTCAACTCTCAAGTCAAGAAAGCACATATAGTTGAAAATGGTTTAAGCAATAATGCACTAGGTGACATACAAGTCAAACAACTGAGAAAAAGGCGTCGCAGTAGGATATTTATTTCACTCAGGCATCACATTTCAAATCAAATATAACAGGAAGACAGAGCGCATGCCATAGCCTAATGTTCTTGCACTAAACATGTCAACAAACATCTTAGAGCAACTCAGTTTTCTTCCTATCCTACTCCTAAAAGAAAATACCCGGTTCAAGCTACACCCTTGGAAAAGAACCGGCGCCTAAAGAAAAACAAAGGGATACTACCTAACTATCTAAAAAAAAAACCTTTTTGGTATTTTTAATCGGACTTTAATCCCTCAAGAAAAGTATCCAAAAGATCCATCGTCGGGAAAAGTCCGAGCTTTTTCTAATTTATTTCTATTTTTATTTTTTTATGTCTATTACTCTAAACTAGACTACTTCTAACTATGAGGTCTAAAATAAAAACTAATAATATAAAAAAATAGTTTTATACCATTACAAGTCAGAAAGTAGTTCCCCACCCCACACTTATGATATGCATGGTCCTTGATGCATTATCACATAGAATATTAAAACAAGGATGAGAAATAATGCCCGAGACCCTCTAGAGCCTAGCTAGCACATGATGCTCAATATTAAGAGTTAGGACGACCCCACACTTAAGCACAACATGCTCCTCAGCTTTAACTTCGGGAATTCAGACTTCCCCTAATTTGAAAACTAAAAACAAACAAAACACAACACTAAAAAAAATAAAAAAAATAAAATACATGCTGTATTATCTCCTAACAATCGCCTTATTTATAGTCGTGGCACGACTTTGCTACTATAGTCAGGCTGGGCGCTTTTGCTTCCTCCTCTTTCCATGGAGTTTTGCCTTCTCGCACGTTCTTTGATCCTTTTCTCTTTTACCTTTACACTTTCAGCTCGAAACACCACTTCTTCTAATTCAATTTTCTTTTCCATGCCAATAGGCTCCACATAAGGACATTTCTCTATCAACTTTGCACAAATCCTCATAATGCTTAGGAAGGTTAAGCGCATTGTACACATTAAATGCGATTTCTTTATCATGCACTCACATCTTTAGCTTGCCCTCCCTCACATCAATAAGTGCCCCTTCAGTGGCCAAGAATGGTCACCCCAAAATAATTGGAACCTCCTCATCGGCCATGTAGTCAAGAATAATGAAATCGGCGGAAAATATGAACTTCCTCACTCGCACCAGCATATCTTCAATAATTCCTTCAGGCACTACTAGTGACCAATCTGCTACCTGTAAAGTTATAGTAGTAGGCTTGGGAGCTCCAAGATTGAGCTGCTTGAACACTGATAGTGTCATCAAATTAATGCTTTCTCCCATATCGCACAAGGCTCTACCAACCTCGTGTTTCCTAATCGCCAAGAGGATTGTAAAACAACCTGGATCTTTCAACTTAGGCGGGAGCTTACTTTGTACTCTAGCACTGCACTCCTCAGTAAGTGCAACCATTTCAAACTCTTTCGACCTCCTTTTGTTAACCACAATATCTTTGATGTACTTAGCATATTTTGGGATTTCATGTAACACATCAACCAATGGGAGGTTCAATTGAATTTGGCTCAGCATATCAAGAAATTTGTTGAACATCCTGTCATCACTTTTTTTCTTCAATCTTTGTGGGAAAGGAGGTGGTGGCCTTGCAACCAGAGTCTTTTCGCTTTCTTCAGTTTCTTTCTCAGCTTATCCCACAGTTTTGGGGATCAGTTCACCCTTAGGAGTGACTTGTTCTTATTTTCTTTTTGGGACTTCTTCTGATCCTCTACCATTCCTCAAAGTTATAACATTTACTTGAGGATCATTATCTGTGTCGCCGGGAAGGGCCCCTGCAGGTCGACTAGTTTGTTGTGCAGCCAATTGCCCAATATGCCTCTCTATATTTCAAAATTCAGCCCTCAATTACTAATTATCTATTCGAAGTTGTTGATTATCAAGTAAGAGCTGCTTTAACAACTCATTAGTAGTGTCCTTTTTCTGTTGTGGTGGAGTTTGTGGTACGTTTAAATTTTCCTTGAGGTCTGTTACTGTTCTGATTACCGCCCCAAGAGATGTTGGGATGGTTTCTCAAATTTGGATTGTAAGTGTTCCCACACTGAGTATTGTGGTTCATTGGACCCCTATTGTGCTTTCCATATCACAAATGTATTCAGGATTCAATGGATAATGGTTACTCGTGTGGCTTTCTCCACATATCTCACAACCTATAGACATTTGTTGCACCTGCTGCATTTTCTGCCCTTGTTGCATCATCATCTTATTTATCTGATTGGCTAACTTTGCTATATCTGCTCTCATGGCTGAGAAATCATCAAGCTCTACCTTTGGTTTAAGTGCTCTCCGTGGTTCTCAGTCTCTTTGCCAATTGTTATCATTAGCCGTGAAATTGTTCAGCAGGACTTTGATTTCAGTGTACGGCTTTAGCCATGCAACAACCTCCACAGGCTGAATCTAGATTCATCTTGGATGCTTCATCTAACCCATCAACAAAATATGACCTAGGACTTCATCAGTCTGACAGTGATGTAGGCAATCTCTGAGTAGCTTTTTATATCTCTCCCAGGCTTGACGTAGAGTCTCTCCATCTTTTTGTTAAAACCCCAGAATTTGGCTTCTCAGTGACTTTGTTTTCTTTGTGGGAAAGAATTTGATAAGGAATTTCCACGCTAGATTTGTCACGTCCCCAATTTCCCTTTGTAGGATGTCGTGATGGCACCTAGTCTCTAAAGCTAGGTAAGCCTAACATTAATGCATAAATAACTGAAATAATAATTAAAGCCTCAAAACTCAACAATTATATAAAATAAGCTTTGTAACTCAACATATTTAACTCCCAAGACCCAGCGAATACAAGTCACAAGCTCTAAATAATAGTACTACATAATCCTATATATCAATGCCTAAAGAAGGATAAGGAAAATAGAATAGTCTAGGTAGATGGGAACTCTAGGGACTGCGTGAAAGTACAAGAGGGATTAGGGGGAGGGGGTGAATTGTAACCGATTTAAAAATCTTAGATTACTAAGTATAAATTTAGTCGACTAGAATTTGTGCAGTGATTGATTGCAGTAGAGATAGACTAAGGAAATAGAAAGGTAAAGAAGACACAACAGTTTTTATATTTGTTCAATACCGGTGTGGTACCTACTTCCAGTTCCCTTGGGTCACAAGGTTTCTCTTAGATATTTAATGAATGTTTAACACAATGATGGTTTTAGTACGTTCACGACTAATGATATACAGCAATGGTGATTCATTCCAATATTGACACAACTCTCGGTTTGTGTTCTAACTCTTCCTATATTTTGTGACACTTGTAGACTCAAGAATACAGTGTTTGTACTAAGAACTAGAAAGTCTTAAAAACAGATGATGTAGTTACATGCCTTTGGATGTTCTTCTACTTCTTCCTTTATAGCTCGATGAGTCTTCTGTTTCCTTGTCCTCTAGGATTGTATGATGGCAATTTTAGGAGACCTTTCCTTGTGAGGCATATAGATCTAAGAGAAAGACCCAAGGGTAGCCTTATGATCTTGCTTGAAATGGTAGCTAGGTTCATTTTTAATCTTGACGAATTGCTTCCTCCATTTCTCCTTGATTTGAGCTTCTGCAGATTCATCTGGATTTGATCTCTAGCCGTGATTAGCTCTCTTCCCATTCTTGCACACTTTAGAATCTTTGACAAGGATGACTGATTGACTTTTCTTCTTTGTTCTTTGACTGATTGATTCATTTTCCATGTATAGCAAAGTTCAAAATACATAGCCATTGAATAGGATCTTCTTTCCTTTTATCCGCATGCAAAGAGATGTTATTAGTCAAGGATTCTTTTAGATTATTGATCATTATTCATATTCTATACTTAACTATCTCCCCCTTTTTGATGATGACAATATTCTAAAAAGAGTTCGACTAATTTATGGGTACTTCCTTTTTTCAAGTGTACTCCCCTTGTCTTGGAGCTGGTTCTTCTGTGTTTCTCCCCCTGTCTTGTACCTGTACTCTTTTTCTTTCTTCTCCGCCTTTGACATTAATCAAAAAGAGCAAGAAGAACAATTTGCAATAATAGTACTAGTTAATCAGGCAAAAATTATATACAACTACGTAGTTATACTGAGCATAGTCAATTGACTTGCTCATTCAAGACTTAACAAAAAGAAATAGTTTTAACAACCATCACATAAAACAAAATAAAAAAATTGTCTAATCATCGCAGACACTTAATTCCTTCCAAGAAAATACTTCAGGGTGTTGATCACTTTAGTGAACAAAATGTCATAAGGAACATCAATATCTTTGGTGACCTTGGCCAGCTTCTCAGTTACATCCTGCATAGCCATGATCCCTTGCCTTTTTTTGGCTTGGAGAGTGATCCTTAGCTTAGCAATGTCTGCTCCAATTTCCTTGGTTACTGCCCTGATCTTGTCCACTTCCTCCTTCATAGAGGTTAGTAATTCCTTGATACTTGCAATGTTTTGCTGCATTAGCAGCAGCTGATCTGAGGAAGAGGATTTGCTAGCTCCAGATTTGATCCCCCAGTGCTCTGATGAGGGATGAACTCCGGTGCTTTGTCTTTCATAAGCCATGTTCCCTCAATTAAGGTATATCCCATCATGGCAAAGGCAGTCTTGTAATAGGTGCTGGAGTTAGTTTTAGGAGCATAGAGAGATAGATCCACTTTCATAACTTTCAAGATGTGAGAGATTAGTAAACTATAGGGTAAACTATTCGTAGAAGATAAGACATCCCTAATGCTTTCAAGCATGTACTGACGTATCCAGGAAAACCAATAGATAACTTTCCCATTTGCCAATCAATACAACACAAACACATCTCTGAGAGAATTTCTTGGGCCATCTCAATTACATCGGTCGTTTCATAGCCCATTCTACCGTAATATGTGAATCGATCTTCAAGATTTTGTGACAAGTTGGACTGAGGAATGTCAAAAATTCTTCAACAAAATCAAGTAGTACCTGTCCAAACCTCCTGTGCCCTACCAGAGCCCGAGAGACCACAACTGCTTTACCTGTCCGTGTTGGACGGAGCATTCAAATACGTCTTGGGAAAACACAAGGAGACTGGAAGGAAAGAGAAAGACATATACTATCTAAGCAAGAAGTTCAAATCCTATGAAGATCGGTATTCCTTATTGGAGAGAACTTCCCGTGCCTTGACATTGATAGCACAAAAGTTGAGACACTATTTTTTAGCATACACTACATACCTCATATCAAGAATGGACCCCTTAAAGTATATTTTCTAGAAACCTATGCCCACAGGCAAGCTGGCAAAGTGGAAAATATTGCCCACATGCAAGCTGGCAAAGTGGAAAATATTGCTGATAAAGAGATATCATTCATAGTGGGAAGATATCATAGAAGCTTATGATGGTTGGAGATTGTTTTTTGCGAAGCTGCAAACTTCAAAATAGTAGGCATCGGGGCTGTCCTGGTATCAGAAACCAGAAACCACTTTTCGTTATCCGCTAAGATTAGATTCCCGTGCACTAACAATATGGCGGAATATAAAGCTTGCATCCTGGGACTCAGGTTAGCCATTGACATGAACATCTAGGAACTATTGGTGATCGGAGATTCAAACTTGTTGATACATCAGGTAATCTAAAAATGGGCCACCAAGAACACCAAGATACTACCATACCTGCATTGTGTGCAAGGATTGATCAAGTGATTTTCAAAGATAGAATACAAGCATGTTCTTCGGACTTAGAACGAGTTCGCAGACGTGTTGGCTACATTATCTTCCATGATACAACATCTAGATGAGAATTATATAGACCCCATCCCGATAGAGATCCGTAGACTGCTTGCCTATTGTGCCCATGTTGAAGAAGAATTTTGAGGGGAAGCTGTGGTTTCACGATATCAAGGAGTGTTTGGGAAAGGGAGAATACCCAAAAAGCACTACACATACTCAAAATCGCACATTACAAAGACTAGCTCACCATTTCTTTTAGAGTGGAGGAATTCTGTACAGGAGAACTCCTGATCTTGGGTCGTTAAGATGTGTCGATGCCAAAGAAGCATCTAGACAACTTGAAGAAATACACGCCAGAACATGCGGACCCCACATGAATGGTTTCATTCTGGCCAAGAATATACTGAGGGCAGGATACTTTTGGATGACTCTAGAGACTGACTGCATCAAGTACATACAGAGGTGCCTCAAGTGTCAGGTACATGCTGACATGATCGGGTTCCACCCAATGACCTCAATGTGACAAGTTTGCCTTGGCCTTTTACCGCTTGGAGGCATGGTTTTCATTGGATCGATTAAGCCTGCCGCCTCCAACGGGCATAGATTTATCCTTGTAGACATTGATTACTTCACCAAATGGGTCAAAGGCGCCTCCTACAAAGCTGTGACAAAGAAGGTAGTAGAATTTTGTCCGAGATTTTATTGGTTGCCGGTTCGGAGTTCCCGAGTCAATTATCACTGATAGTGCTGCCAACCTCAATAGTGATCTGATGTAGGACATGTGGAAGGCATTCAAGACGAAGCACCACAATTCTACTACATACAGACCTCAGATGAACCGAGCTATAATAGCCTCCAACACGAATTATGGAAGATACTGAGGAAGATGTTAGACAACTACAAACATTGGCATGAGAAGCTACCATTTTCTTTGTTTGGATATCGCACCACGGTCTGAACATCAATTGGGGAAACTCCTTATCTACTAGTTTATTAGTGAAGCTGTTATACTTGACGAGGTAGAAATCCCTTCGTCACGGATTATACAAGAACCCGAGCTAAGTGATGAAGAATGGGTACATAATCAATATGATTAGCTGGCTCTCGTCGGCGGTTAATGAATGAATGCAATGTGTCACAATCAACTTTACTAGAACAGAATGACCAAGGCCTTTAACAAGAAGGTAAGACCATGACAGTTCACATCGGGGCAACTAGTTCCGAAGCAGGTTTTTCCACATCAGGATGAGGCAAAGGGTAAATTCTCACCAAACTGGCATGGTCCTTACATGGTTTATCAGGTTCTGACAGGAGGAGCACTCATACTAGCAGAAATAAATGGAGAGATATCGCCAAAACCATAAACTCAGATGCTATCAAAAGATATTATGTCAAATTGTATTCGCACTTGCTTCTTAATGTAAAATGATGTACGCTTGACTTGATTCCCGTTTTAGAAGGGATATGTAGGCAGCCCTGCGGGTTCAGTCACATTATAATAAAATTTCTATTTCCCTCCATGGTCGAGAATTGGGGAAAATTTTGAGCTTCATCGGATCCAATATTGTCGCATCAAGCATCGACAGAAGAGTATTATCAGGAAATATATTAGAGCCGATTCGTCAGAACTTGGGTAGAATTCGAATTTGAAAGAGTACTCAAAATTCTATACATGATAAGGATGTTGCAATGTCTAAAAGCGTGTCACAGTTTACGATTCAACAGAAACTATCTATCTTATGCATCATCACACATTTTAATGACTGTATTTTTTATGTTTTACTAATTACAAACGATGCATAGTTTTCAAACTCAAATCTTGGTAATAACCAAATTCTACCCAAGCAAACTCAAAGCAGAGAGGTATCAAGATTAGAAGTTCAAAGCTGGAAGCAAGGACGAGATGCGGAATCGATAACACGAATCGACCTTGTTGTGGAAGATTATGGGTTAACTAGCACTCAATCACACACAAAGCAAATAGAGAAGGAAAATCAATACAAGGAATTAACGAGATTCGGCTAAGCCGTATCCTCGGGGCATAAGCAGAGAGAGTTTTCCATTATGAATGAGAATAAAAGCACAATAAAATCTATAGAATCCCCAACTACAACCCCCATATATATATATATATATCCCATATAGTCTCAAACCTATAAGAGAAAGGTTTTTCAAATTGACAAGGACAATAGGTTTTCCTTTTACAAATCTATTAGGACAATGGGTTTTCTCAAACCTATAGAGATTATGGGTTTCCTAAAAATACAAGGAATTAATTCAAGCCAAAAATAACAAATCTTCCCCTTGGCTTGAATTCTCTTCATCAACATGAACAATGTCTCTCTACCTTGACCTTAGCCCTTGCAAGGGCTCTACCTATTACCACATACATCAATCAAGTCTAGGCAACACCTAAACTTGTTAAAAGACCCAATCTCTTCAGCCATAGCACTAATCCGTTGATTTGGTTTGGTAATCGAAATAACTTCTGGATAGCGATAACACTCAAAGTATCAACGGTCTCTGCAACTTTCAAAGAAAATACCACAAGATTCATATATCCAAGAAGATTCCCATCAACTACGTTTGAAAACCTTTGCGGTCGGTTGATCACTCTCTTCTCTCTGCCTGTTGCAATTCTATATTGTTGATGTTGCATAAGGGCATTAATATTATCGTGTTGATCAATATTTTTCACCTCCTTCACTTCCTCTACATTAGAACAACTAGGCTGAGCTAATGTAGATTCAATTTCAAGATCTATGCAGCCACTGACACCATGATCTATTTCTACAATTGCCTTCTCCCTCTGAATGTCCGGTGAGGCAGATTCATTGAATGTCACATACCAATTAATAGTTAACCCTGGAGTCTTTTGATCTGTGCACCACAACCTATGACCTTTCACTCCAGTTGCATACATTAAAATATGCACGTCTTTGCCCTCGGCTCAAGCTTTCCATCCCTCACATGAGCATAAGCAGGAAAACGAAATATCCTTAAATTTGAATAAATAGCAGGCAATCCGGACCATACCTCAAAAGGAGTTTTGAACTCAATAGTTGTGGATGGAGATCTGCTGACCAAATAATAAGTTGTATTGATTGCTTCAGCCCAAAAATCCTTGCTAACACATGAGTATGAAAGTATGTTTCATGCCCTATCACAAAGCGATCTGTTTATACATTCTCCAACACCATTCTGTTTTGGTATTCCGACACAAGCGTGGTGTCTCACTATGCCCTCGCTGTTATAGAAATTATTGAACTAAGAATTGCAAAATTCCAACCCATTGTCAGTCCGAAGACTCTTAAATTTTCTATCCGTCTTCTTCTCAACCATCCTCTTCCATTTAACAAATGTCGGAAATACCTTATCATTTGTTTTCAAAAAATGCACCCATACCATCCTTGAGTAATCATCAATCAAAGTCATAAAATACCTGGCGCCACTCTTAGAGGGAACTCTGTTTGGACCCCACAAGTCTAAATGTATATAATCTAACTTGTCTCTGGTATTGCGCTCTGCCTTCTTGATAAATTTTATCCAACACAGAATGCTCAAAAAGAAATTCAAAACGTGATTTTTATACCCATCCAGAAAATTTTGCTTGCTCAACAAAGTTAAACCCTTGTCACTCGTATGACCAAGTCGCAAGTGCCACAACTGAGCTTGATTTAGATCACTTTTTCTAGAAGCTACACCAGTTTCCCTTTCAACTACACTAGCCTGAAGATGATACAATTTAGAATGTTGTTTACCTTTCATGAGTACCATGGAGCCTTTACACACTTTAAGTATTCCATTCTCGGAGTGAAACTTAACCTTGATCATCCAAAGTAGTAACGGAAATCAAATTTCTCTTTATATAAGGAACATGCCAGCACTCAATATTTCTAATGATTCCATCAAACATTCTCAATCTGATATTACCAATCCCCTCTACTGGTAATAGATTATCGTCTCCCATGTAGATAGTCCTACTCATCTGCTTGTAAGTTTCAAACTAACTTTTGTATGGACACATGTGGGGNTTGGATTGGGTTTCATAAGAAATGAGACACTTAGTCTCTTTTAAGAAGGCTTAAGTTGGAAAAGTCAACCGGACGTTGACCTTTGTGTTAGAGGGCTCGGATATGAATTCCGATGATTTGGTTAGCTTCGGGGGATGATTTGTGACTTAGGAGTGTAATCAAAAGTGATTTTGGAGGTCCGGAGTAGAATTAGGATTGAATTGGCAAAGTTAGGGTTTTGGCGAATTCCAGTCGATAGGTGAGATTTTGATCCGGGGGTCGAAATGGAATTCCGAGAGTTGCAGTAGCTTTGTTAGGTGATTTGGGATGTGTGTGCAAAATTTCAGGTCATTCGGAGGTGTTTTGGTTGGGTTTTTGATCGAATGCGTGTTTCGGAAGTTTTGGAAGAACTTAGGCTTGAATTCAATGAGAAATGATGGTTTTAGTGTTGTTTGAGGTGTGTTGAGGATTGGAGCAAGTTTGAATAAGGTATTGGATCATGTTGGTGTTTTTGGTTGAGGTCCCGGGGGCCTCGGGGTGATTTCGGATGGCTAACGGGACGAAAATGGAAGTTGGAGATTGCAGGTTCATATCTGGTATCTGGTATTTTCGCTTCTGCGGAAATGGACCGCAGAAGCGGTCACGCAGAAGCGAAGGGAGGATCGCAGAAGCGACTTTTGGGCCTGGTGCTACTTTCGCAGAAGCGGTTAGGGGAGCCGCATCTGCGAAGCCGCAGATGCGGAAGATAGACCGCATAAGCGGTTTTTAGATTTTTAGAAGATTCCGCAGAAGCGGAAAAATCACCGCAGATCTGGTAGTCGCAGAAGCGAAAAAGGACCGCAGAAGCGGAAATAACTGATCAGAAGTGGGTTTTAATCCCTTCGCAAAATTTTACAGAAACATATTTTTAACTTCGGAATTGGGGTGTTCTTGAGCGATTTTGAAGAGGAAATTCAAGAACTTCGATCAGGTAAGCATTCTTGGACTTGGAACACAATTTTATCATGCAAATACATGAAATTACACTGACAACTCAAGGAATTAAGGTCAAAAATGGTGGTTTAGGGCTTGAAACCTAAAAGCAAAAAAAATGGGAATTTGAGGGGTCATTTGGACTCCGATTTTGGTGTTCTTTATATGTATAGACTCGTGGCGAGATAAGGAATCCGGTGATGTGAATTTTTTAATTTTTCAAGAAGTGGGCCCGGGGCTCGGGTTTTGCCAACTTCGTAATTTTTGATGTTTTTCGAGTCTTTTCGAGTGGGTTATATTACCTTAGCATATTGTGACGTATTCGTTGTGGTTTTGGTCAGATTCGATGCAGGAGGAGGTGAATTCGAAAGGCAAGGGCATAGCAAGCTAGGACTTTGGCCAGCTTGAGGTTAGTAATAAATGTAAATGCTGCGTTGAGGGTTTGAAACCCCGAATTTGCACATCCTAGTGCTATTTGAGGTGACTTGCACGACGGATAACGGGCGTGGGGTAGAGCACCGTCGGGGAATGTGATTTGGTCCGTCCCGCTTAATAAAAATTACTACCTAATTGATTGTAGTTTTTGTGATATCCTTATAAAAATGGATTAATTGTCATAATTGGGATTTGTGACAACTACTTGAATCCTTCAGGGATTATTTTTACTGGTTTCTTACCATAATTATAAATATTGAACTCAGTCCTGGTATTTAATACTGTTTTGCAAACTCAGCCACTTTTCTCAAAACTAGAAACTAAATTAATATTTTTAAATGAAGTGTGGGCTGAATATTTTTATGATATTGTGCCCGAGGGGCGTATGTGATTTTGGACTGAGTATGGGATCGGGCTGCACGCCGCAGTGGTATGATATTGATATTGATATGAGGCTGAGGGCCTGTTTGATGCCAAGAGATGGCTTATTATTGCGCTTGGGCCGTAAGGGGCCCCTCCCGGAGATTGCACACCCTCAGTGAGCGCCGTCGACGTTAAATAAATGGAGCGGGCTGCATGGCCGCAGCGGGGTACTGGAGGTACCGGTCTGTGTGTTGCATTGCATATTTAATTGTCATTTATTCTCCATCTGTTGTGGCGTTATTATAATTGTCTTAGATGGTTATTGTATTTATAGCTTTACCTTGTGTGATTTAGGATTTCTTATCCTTAGACATTATTTATACTTATTACTTTCTGGGTTGGAAGTACTCACAATACTCCCTGCACCTTGTGTGCAGATCCAGGTACACCACAGGGTGAGTGAGGATTTGTTTAGCTGAGCAGCAGTATTCGGGAGTATCGAGGTAGCTGCATGGTGTTCGCAGCCTTGATCTCTCCCATCTATCTTTATCCTTTTATTCGTATTTTCTTTCCTAGACAGACTTGTGATTAGGTGAATATTTTGTATTAGAGGCTCATGTTCGTGACACCAGATCTGTGGGCTATTTAGTATTTTATTTTGGGGTTTTCGGATGTTAGAAATTATTTCAAAGATTCCGCATTTAAATAGTTATTTTTACTTGTGAATATTTATTTATTTATCTAGGTTATTTGGTTAAGGTTGTGTAAATGGTCGGCTTGCCTTGCAGTATGTTGGGCGCCATCACGACCGGGGTTTGGGTCGTGACAAGTTGGTATCAGAGCCTAGGTTACTTGGTCTCGCGAGTCATGAGCCGGCTTAGTAGAGTCTCGTGGATCGGTACGGAGACGTCTGTACTTATCCTGGAGATGCTGCAGAACCTTTATGAAATACTTCATATTCCTGAAACTCTTGTCGTGCGGCTTTGTTGAATTGAGAACTAAATCTTTATTATTCTATTCTCTCACAGATGGTGAGAACACGAGCTACCGAACGTGACGGACGACCACCAGTGCCACCTTCTAAGGCCGCCAGAGGCCGTGGACGCGGTCGTGGTTGTGGCAGGTGTAGAGTAGTCGAGGCAGTACCTGCTAATCCAATAATTGCCCCAGCTCAGGATCAGGATCCAGCAGTGGAGACTCCACCAGCACCTGCTCAGGCACCAGCCGTGCCTATTGTGATTCCGGGTCTTCAGGAGACCTTGGCACAGATCTTGACGGTCTGTACTGGATTGGCTCATGCAGTTTCTACCACAGCAGCAGCAGCTACTTCACAGGCAGGGGGAGGTAATCAGACCCCCGATGCTCGCACACCTGCGCAGGGAGTGTAGGGAGTGCAGGGGCTACAGAGACCAGAGGCACCTCCAGCTCAGTAGGTTGCACCAGCTCAGGGTCTTTGTGGTTCCATTTATGCCAGACGATGAGCAGCATCGTCTCGAGAGGTTTGGTAGACTCCAGCCTCCGACTTTCGGTGGTGCTGAGGGCGAGGATGCCCAGAGTTTTCTTGACAGATGCCAGCGTATGTTCCGTACTGCAGGGATCCTCGAGTCGAGTGGTGTGGCATTTACTACATTTTAGTTCACGGGGGCTGCTCTTACTTGGTGGGAGGACTTTGAGAGGCGTAGGCCTGCCGGTGCAGCACCTCTGACTTGGCAGTAGTTCTCAACTCTTTTTATGGAGAAGTATATACCTCAGTCCCGCAGGGAAGAGTTGCGTAGGCAGTTTGAGTGGTTAACATAGGGAGATATGACAGTGACTCAGTACGAGATGAGGTTTTCCCAGCTGGCTCATCATGCTACTTGGATGGTTCCATCAGATCGTGAGAGGATCAGGAGATTTGTGGATGGTCTTAACTACCATCTCCGTATTTTGATGACTAGAGAGAGAGTGTTGGGTGCTACATTTGAGGAGGTGGTAGACATTGCTCGTGAGATTGAGTCAGTTCGCCGTAGAGAGCGAGAGGAGAGAGAGGCTAAGAGGCCTCGTGGATCGGGCAGTTACAATGGTGCTCCGTCGAGAGGTCAGCTCCAGCAGGGTAGAGGTCGCTCTTTCAGGCCTGCTCAGTCAGCTCGTCCAGAGTATCGTGGGGGATCTTCAGGCCGTGGTCATCATGGGCCCCAGCAGGGTCAGACTTCACTCAACACCCTCCCTGCTCAGAGTTCATCTCATGCCCCATCAGTTCAGGGTTCTTCTGCGCCGAGTGCATCTGCTAGTCACTCCGGTGCGAGAGGTTTTCACTAGTCCCCATCTTCAGTACCGGGCAGCTGCTATGAGTGCGGAGAGTTGGGTCATTTTAGGAGGCAGTGCCCTTGCCTTCGTGGCAGACAACATCAGTAGAGGGGTCAGCCCTCGACTTCTGCTCCAGTTACTTCATCACCCGTCCATTCAGCTAAGGGTGGAGATCAGGCAGCCAGGGGTCGCCCCAGAGGTGGAGATCGATCAGGCGGTGGCCAGGTTCGTTTCTATGCGATGCCGGGCAAGACAGATGCCATTGCTTCAGACGCTATCATTACATGTATTATTTCAGTCTGTCATAGAGAAGCCTCAGTATTATTTGATCCCGGTTCTACATATTCATATGTGTCTTCATATTTTGCTCATCATTTGGGTATATCCCGAGGGTGTCTTGCCTTACCTGTCCATGTATCTACCCCGGTGGGCGACACTATTATTGTAGACCACATATTCCGGTCATGTTTGGTGACTATTGGGGTCTGGAGACCCGAGTTGATTTATTGCTATTGAGCATGGTAGACTTCGATGTTATCTTGGGCATGGACTGGTTATCTCCGTGTCATGCTATTCTAGACTGTTATGCTAAGACAGTCACTTTGGCTATGCCAGGTGTACCGCGGATCGAGTGGCGTGGTGTGACTAACTATATCCCTAGCAGAGTTATTTCTTTCTTGAAGGCCCAGCGTATGGTTGGGAAAGGCTGTCTTTCCTATTTGGCATTTGTGAGAGATGTGGGAGCTGAGACTCCTAGCATTGAGTTTGTTCCGGTTGTAAGGGAGTTTCCCAATGTGTTTCCTGCAGACCTGTCGGGCATGCTGCCGGACAGGGACATTGATTTTGGTATTGACCTGGTGCCGGGCACTCAGCCCATTTCTATTCCACCATATCGTATGGCACCAGCGGAGTTGAAAGAATTGAAGTAGCAACTTCAGGAGCTCCTGGATAAGGGGTTTATTCGGCTTAGTGTGTCACCTTGGGGTGCACCAGTTCTGTTTGTGAAGAAGAAGGATGGCACAATGAGAATGTGCATCGACTATAGGCAATTAAACAAGGTAACAATTAAGAACAAGTACCCCTTACCTCGGATTGATGATTTGTTTGACCAGCTTCAGGGAGTGAGGGTGTTCTCCAAGATTGATCTCCGTTTGGGTTACCACCAGTTGAAGATCAGGGACTCAGATATTCATAAGACTGCTTTCAGGACTAGATATGGTCACTATGAATTTCTTGTCATGTCTTTCGGGCTGACCAATGCCCCAGCAGCTTTCATGCATCTGATGAACAGTGTGTTCCGGCCTTACCTGGATTCATTTGTCATAGTGTTCATTGATGACGTACTGGTATACTCGCGCAGTCAGGAGGAGCACGCGCAGCCCTTGCGAGTTGTGTTGCAGATATTAAGGGAGGAGAGGCTATATGCAAAGTTCTCCAAGTGGGAGTTCTGGCTCAGTTTAGTGGCTTTCTTGGGACATGTGGTGTCCAGTGAGGGTATTCAGGTTGACCCAAAGAAGATAGAGGCGGTGCAGAGTTGGTCTAGACCGACCTCAGCCACAGAGATTCGCAGCTTCCTAGGGTTGGCAGGTTATTATCGCCGGTTTGTTCAGGGATTTTCCTCTATTGCGTCACCCTTGACAAAGTTGACTCAGAAGGGTGTCTCGTTCATATGGTCGGATGAGTGTGAGGAGAGCTTTCAGAAGCTTAAGACATCATTGACCACAGCCCCAGTGTTAGTTTTGCCATCAGCTTCAGGCTCTTATACGGTATATTGCGATGCTTCGAGAGTTGGGATTTGTTGTGTTTTGATGCAGGAGGGTAGAGTTATTGGGTATGCTTCTCGTCAGGTGAAGCCCCATGAGCGGAACTACCCCGTCCATGATTTGGAGCTAGCTGCTATAGTCCATGCACTGAAGATTTGGAGGCATTACTTGTATGT